>NC_089781.1:29202040-29397040 GCF_040412425.1 Macrobrachium rosenbergii
GACTGGCCAGTCTTGGAGGCCTTTGGGCCTCATCCTTGAAGTTCTTGGGCCCTCTCCAGGCCTGCTTCCCCAGCCTGGCAGGATACCTGCCTTCCTCCGAGGAAGCAGCCTCTGGGTCGGACCCTTCCCTTCAAGGCTGCCCTCAAGAGACTGGCCAACCTTGGAGGACTTTGGGTCTCATCCTTGAAGTTCTTGGGCCCTCTCCAGGCCTGCTTCCCCAGCCTGGCAGGATACCTGCCTTCCTCCGAGGAAGCAGCCTCTGGGTCAGACCCTTCCCTTCAAGGCTGCCCTTAAGAGACTGGCCATCCTTGGAGGACTTTGGGCCTCATCCTTGAAGTTCTTGGGCCCTCTCCAGGCCTGCTTCCCCAGCCTGGCAGGATACCTGCCTTCCTCCGAAGAAGCAGCCTCTGGGTCGGACCCATCCCTTCAAGGCTGCCCACCCATCCCTTCAAGGCTGCCCTCAAGAGACTGGCCAGCCTTGGAGGACTTTGGGTCTCATCCTTGAAGTTCTTGGTCCCTCTCCAGGCCCGCTTCCCCAGCCTGGCAGGATACCTGCCTTCCTCCGAGGAAGCAACCTCTGGGTCAGACCCTTCCCTTCAAGGCTATCCTTCAAGAGACTGGCCAGCCTAGGAGGACTTTGGGCCTCATCCTTGAAGTTCTTGGACCCTCTCCAGGCCTGCTTCCCCAGCCTGGCAGGATACCTGCCTTCCTCCGAGGAAGCAGCCTCTGGGTCGGACCCTTCCCTTCAAGGCTGCCCTCAAGAGACTGGCCATCCTTGGAGGACTTTGGGTCTCATCCTTGAAGTTCTTGGGCCCTCTCCAGGCCCGCTTCCCCAGCCTGGCAGGATACCTGCCTTCCTCCAAGGAAGCAGCCTCTGGGTCAGACCCTTCCCTTCAAGGCTGCCCTTAAGAGACTGGCAGTCCTTGGAGGACTTTGGTCCTCATCCTTGAAGTTCTTGGGGCCCTCCCAGGCCTGCTTCCCCAGCCTGGCAGGATACCTGCCTTCCTCCGAGGAAGGCAGCCTCTGGGTCGGACCCTTCCCTTCAAGGCTGCCCTCAAAAGACTGGCCATCCTTGGAGGACTTTGGGTCTCATCCTTGAAGTTCTTGGGCCCTCTCCAGGCCCGCTTCCCCAGCCTGGCAGGATACCTGCCTTCCTCCGAGGAAGCAGCCTCTGGGTCAGACCCTTCCCTTCAAGGCTGCCCTTAAGAGACTGGCCATCCTTGGAGGACTTTGGGCCTCATCCTTGAAGTTCTTGGGCCCTCTCCAGGCCTGCTTCCCCAGCCTGGCAGGATACCTGCCTTCTTCCGAGGAAGCAGCCTCTGGGTCGGACCCTTCCCTTCAAGGCTGCCCTCAAGAGACTGGCCATCCTTGGAGGACTTTGGGCCTCATCCTTGAAGTTCTTGGGCCCTCTCCAGGCCTGCTTCCCCAGCCTGGCAGGATACCTGCCTTCCTCCGAGGAAGCAGCCTCTGGGTCAGACCCTTCCCTTCAAGGCTGCCCTCAAGAGACTGGCCAGCCTAGGAGGACTTTGGGCCTCATCCTTGAAGTTCTTGGGCCCTCTCCAGGCCTGCTTCCCCAGCCTGACAGGATACCTGCCTTCCTCCGAGGAAGCAGCCTCTGGGTCGGACCCTTCCCTTCAAGGCTACCCTCAAAAGACTGGCAAGCCTTGTAGGCTTTTGGGGCCAATCCTTAAAGGGCTTGGGCCCTTTCCATGGGAAGGGTCAGACCCATAGGCTGCTTCCTTGGAGGAAGGAAGCGGCCTCTGGGTCGGACCCTTCCCCTCACCAATACTCTTTGCTTTCTCTTACCCTACTTTTCAAAACTGACACTTTCTGTCTCCGAAGGCTTCCAGACGATTTGAAGCATCTCGGAGATTGTTCTTGGACACTTTGAAGCTCGGCGCATGCGCGAATGGCATTTCTCTCGTCCTTCCAGGAGCCGGAGGACTGAAGGATTCCAAAATGTCTTCAAGGAAAATCTCGAAGGTTTTAGATCATTTCAACATCGCGATAACCATTACTTGGAGTTCTTTTTCTGGCACATAAACAGCTTCTTTGCTTTAAGGAGTCGTCTTCTATAAACTTATGAGATTCCCTCTTACTGACGATATTGATCATCCCTTCGATTCTTCCTTGCTTCTCCGAAAAGTAATTCTGTGAATCCAAAATCTTTGAAGTAGTTTCTAACACCTCAGGTTATCTACTTTTTTCTTCGTCAGCATTCTTCAGTATACCTCCACGCCGATGTCGTCTCTTTTTGTTCCTTCTCTTTCTTATTTCGAGCGAAGAACTGCTCCAAGCGGTAATTTTGGGCATCCAAAATCCCCTCTCAATCAGCTTAGAAAACACCTCAAGTTCTCTACCTTTTATTTCGTATAAATTCTTCAGTTCCTCCGTTCCACTGTCTTCCTCTCTTCTTGATTATTTCCTTCCTTATTTCGAATGAAGAAGCTTGCGTCCGTGAGTGACAATACGACTGTAGAGGTGCCGAATAATCGCAGAAGGCGGGAACCTCGACTTCATACTGCTCCGCGAAGTAGTCCATATTTTCAGCAGTAAACAATTACAGACTGAAGCTATCTGCCATTCTCGTGATGTACTTTTCCCTCTTGAAAATCTCTTTTAGTCGATCTGCTTCGTCATCCAGTTCATTTTAACCATAAACTTCGCCTTCTTTGCTCACATGCTGTCTCTGAAGGCTTCAAGACGTCTTCCTGGAGGATCCCTGAGATGGCCACTGTAGTCCTTGGTGTCAGTGCACCTATTGAGTGATGGCACTATACGCATGAGCGGAAGAATTCTAAAACGACTGCAGGAAAAACACGAAGATATTACGGCGCCAGGCGACAATGATTCTTTCTTGCAGCAGAAGGTATGAAATTTTCTTGAAAGCTTTATTGCCATGAAAACATCAATATTTAAAAAAAGAAAGAAATTAAAAATTTAGTGAAAAATCATCATCGTATCCTTTTTTCTCGTCGCCGGGAGAAATATATATATATATATATATATATATATATATATATATATATATATATATATATGTATATATATATATATATATATATATATATATATATATATATATATATATATATATATATATATATATATATATGAATATATATATTATATATATACGTTTATATATATATATATATATATATATATATATATATATAGTTGGCTTATATATATATCTTATAGGATCTTATATATATATATTTTCTTTTATATATATATATATTATATAGATATAATATATATATATATATATATATATATATATATATATAATATATATATATATATATATATATATATATATATATATATATATATATATATATATATATATATATATATATATATATATATATATATATATATATATATATATATATATATATATATATATATCCATATATATATATATATATTATATATATATATAATATATATATATATATATATATATATATATTTATATATATCATATATATATATATATATATATATATATATATATATATATATATATATATATATATATATATATATATATATATATATATATATATATATATATATATATATATATATATATATATATATATATATATATATATATATATATATATATATATATATATATATATATATATATATATATATATATATATATATATATATATATATATATATATATATATATAATATATATATATATATATATATTATATATATATATATATATATATATTTATATATATATATATATATATATATATATATATATATATATATATATTCATATATATATATATATATATATATATATATATATATATATATATATATATATATATATATATATATATATATATATATATATATATATATATATATATATATATATATATATATATATATATATATATCTACATATATTTATATATCTATATATATGTATATATATTCATATAGATAGATAGATAGATAGATAGATATCTCCTCCCGACGACGAGGGAAAAGGATACGATGATGATTTTTCGCTACATTTACATTTATTTCTTTAAAAAAAATGCTATTTTCGTGGCAATAAAGCTTTCTAGAAAATTTCACCCTGGGAGGACAAGATCAACTTGGAAATTATTATTATAGATAGATACATATACATAAATATATGTATATATAATATATATACATATATTATATATATATATATATATATATATATATATATATATGTATGTGTGTGTGTGTGTGTGTGTGTGTATACACTGGTTTGTGCGTCTGTGTGCGTTAATTTTTCCCAATAGTTAAAAATAAGGTGGTCTCAAGAATTTCTGTTTCCTGAAATGGTCATCACTAGCGCCCAGTAATCCAGTCAGCTTCAAGAGAAAAGTGACCTTTTTTGTTTTAACAAGGCTTCTCCATTGCCATTGATCACCTTATTAAGGGGAGAGAGAGAGAGAGAGAGAGATGGCTGCCTCCAGCAAGGAATGATTAGTTTTTTCGCATAGCAGAGTAAGTTATAAATATATAGTTTTTATGGTACCAGCATCAAATTATAATAGTAGATTTTTGAAGGATACAGAGTAGTTTAAATCGCTTGTCTTATTTAAATAAAAATTCTTCTTCGGAAAAGAAATAAGTTTTAGAGTCTTCAAGAACACTATTAAAGACGCTTTTGGAAAACTTTTTCAATATTCCTGGAAAACCTGTCTACCATATACTTTGGAGGCTTGTATTTCAAGTCAATGGTCCCTGTATGCTTGTCCCGTATGAATTGGATTCATATTCTAAAAAAAAAATAATAGTAATAAAAAAATACTCATAGTAGCATGAGTCTTAAAATGAAGTAGCAAATCCACAGTTGTATATTTATCTTTAAATATATGTACATATACATAACTGTGGAATTGCTTCTCCAATAATAATAATAATAATAATAATAATAATAATAATAATAATAATAATAATAATAATAATAATATTAATAATAAACTGAGATAATATTAAGCAAACTTTTTACTGATGAAGATGCAATTTTTAATAATTTTAGTAGGACATTTTTAAACAACTTTTAGAGCTGGCCGTGCTGGACACGACCTTTGCCTTCAGTTTGTATAAACAAACTGAAGGGATGGCCATGGGATCACCACTTGGTCCAATTTTTGCTAACATCTTCATGTGCTTCCTGGAGGAGCGCATAATAGAAGAATGTCCCATTAGGTTCCGCCCTCTATTTTATCGAAGATATGTTGACGACACGTTCTCCTATTTCGTCATGAATGTCATGCAGAGTCCTTTCTGGAGTTCGTAATCCGACAACATCCAAACATAAGGTTCGCTATGGAGAAGGAGGTAAATAACAAACTCCCCTTCCTTGATCTTATTATTTCCAGAGGTGACTCAGGTTTTTACACAGGTGTGTATAGAAAAATACATTTACTGGTTTGGGAATGAATTTTTATAGTTCGTGTTTCTTTCATTTTGAAACTGAACTCTATTTTAACCCTCCTCCATAGGGCTTACACCCACTCGTCAAACTGGAAGAGTTTCCACGATGAGATATCCTTTTTAGTGAAATATTTCAATAATAATTGTTTTCCATCACGACTTTTTCAGATCCTAAATAAACTGCTACTACAGAAAATGACTCCGGCAACACCTGAATCGACTGTGCCGAAACTAAAGATGTATGCAAGTTTCCCTTTCGTGCATGATGATACTTTTAGGAGAAAATGCACAGCCATTATTCAAAAGAGTTTTCCAGCTTTAAACCTGAAAATCATCCCGAAAAATCCCTTTACAATAGGGTCTCTGTTCAGAGTCAAAGACCGGCTCAGTCCTCTGTTTTCGTCCAGCGTTGTTTACAAGTACACTTGCCCGGGATGTGATCACGGGATATACATATGTGGGATGCACGAGGAGGCTGTTGAAGGTCCGCATAGATTCCCACAGGGGCATAAGTCATAGAACAGGTAGCAGGTTATCTAATCCTGAGCAATCAAATATACGAAATCATTCAAAATTATGTAAAACTTATATTGACAGCAAGGATTTTTTCCATCCTAGGCCGAGTGCAGAACAACAACGACTTAACCATCCTAGAATCCATAATTATCAGGAAGACTGTGCCGTCGTTAAATACTCAATCGTCCTCAGTGAAATTGTTTATAGCCTAGTTTGGGCAACTGGTTTTCCTCACTCTGTTTGTACTTATTTATGTTAGTCTTGTTCTTTCTTTCATATAGGTAGGTTGTTTTAAGATTTTAGTGAACTCCTTTTACTCATTATTGACTTGTCTTGGAATGAGGTGTTTTGTTTTAAATATTTTTACTACATAAAGAGCTGTTGCCATTGCATTAATTTGTTATTGATGTTCGCAAATTATATTATATTTTATAGCCTTGAAAATGCGACTTGGAATTCGTCGCGGAACGTCGGCATTGAAAATAAACTGTAGATGATGAGGATGCCTTTCCCTACTGCTTCCTTCATGATGTGATATATATATATATATATATATATATATATATATATATATATATATATATATATATATATATATATATATATATATATATATATATATATCAATATGTATATATTATATATATATATCATATATATATAATATATATATATATATATATTACTAAAGGACCTCATTCAAACTGCATGGTATCTATAGATACCATCCAGTTTGAATGAGGTCCTTTTAGTAATTTAGTTAATGCACAGAACAATTGTGTATGTGATAAAGTTAATATATACGTATGTATACATATATGTGTGTGTTAGTGTGTGTATTAACAGATAGTTAGACACAGAGATAGATGCATAGATAGAAAGATATATATATATATATATATATATATATATATATATATATATATATATATATATATATATATATATATATAATATATATATATATATATATATATATATATATATATACATATATATATATATATATATATATATATATATATATGCATATATATAGTAGAAGGAGTACGGATAGGAAGAACAGTCAGCTCATCATTGATATATTTATTAATAGGTGCGCTTCAGGATCACCCATATCCCATCTTTTCTGGCTAAAAAGATACAAAAACACTAATTAAAACTGACAACAGAGCTTACAAAATTAAAATGCTTTAAAGATTGAAAAATGACAATGACAAAACAAGAAATAGATTACCTTCAGTAGTAAAGTCCAGAGGATGAAAACTGAATAAGAGTAAACAAGGTTAGCAAGTAAACAAGAAAGGCAGGGGGGGGTTACTATAGTACGACCGTTTTAGGAAGAGACTTTGCCCCTCTTAAACTGACCATTAACCTTCTGACTTCAAGCTCTCATTGTTTGCGCCTGTTATCAAGCACGTGTACTATAATAGAAAGTTCTGAATGAAGTTTTGTTGTCCCACTTAAATTTTAGACAAAAAAAAAAAAAATTCAATATATGAAAATGATAGATGCAAGAAATTTGGAAACCTAGATGTGCTTTCATTTTCAGTTTTGTTTATTTGGATGCTGTACTGAGCAATGTTCTTGAGTTACGTCATCTACTATAGTTTTTATTACTGTTCCTTTGCTGTTATCGAAGTCATATAATTGTGATATAGTTTTGAGCTTTTGAATTGTTTTCTTTCGTGTATGCCGTGATCCGTCTTTACCTCCTTGCTGTATCAAGGTTGAATTTTCACTGTGCAGCTATAAAATAGCTCATAATAAATATTCTTTAAATATTGTTACACCCATATATATATATATATATATATATATATATATATATATATATTATATATATATATATATATATATATATATATATATATAGGGTGTAACAATATTTAAAGAATTTTTATTATGAGCTATTTTATAGCTGTACAGTGAAAATTCAACCTTGATACAGCAAGGAGGTAAAGACGGGAGGCTGGCATGCAAAAAAGAAAGCAATTCAAAAGCTCAAAAATCTATATCATATATATATATATATATATATATATATATATATATATATATATATATATATATATATATATATATTACACATTTATACAGTATTAGATTTACCTGTGCTTTTAAAGCACTGTCACTGTCATATGATACTCATCACTGCTGTGGCATTTCTGTTATATGTAGATTTTTAAAGATATTTCTGCCACTTTCTGTCAAAAAAACAGATCTATATTTCAATTTATTTCAATTTCAGTGTTCAACAGGATATCACACAACAAGGGAAAGCAATAAATTTATTTACAATCGAAGTATGAGGAGACATTACTTATGAAGAATCCTCGTCAGAGGATGCTACATCGATAACAAAAGAATCTATATATTTATCAATGCAAACATCTCTTGAAGCGTCATCTCTTTTTATATCTTCGGCATGTCTCACATCATTAGCCCAGTTGTCAGAAGATATGGATTCAATTGCTTCTTTGACCAAAGGAAGCAGGTCTGATTTTTAAAATGATTCTTCTTTGCCACGTATGATTTCACCTGCGCCCATATCAGTTCTGTTGCATTATACTGGCAGTGATATGTAGGCAGCCTAACCACTATGTCCATGATCTCTTGCCAGTCTGTCAATCACGTAATCATTTTCTTTACATGAATGTCTTTGCAACTTTACTAATTTTTATTAGCCAGTCTTTAACTTCATCCTTTTTGGCAGACATTGTCGGAGGTTTATTAATTCGAACTGAATGATAAGAAGCGTTATCCAACACTATGATGGCAGATGGCCCTATATTGGGAAGAAGCTGGGTTTTAAACCATTTTTCAAACACTGCAGAATTCATCTGAATTTCTAGATTGCGTATCCCTTGTCAGCTGGGTGCTTGATCATTGATAAAAATATTACCCAGAAATGTGGTTAATATTGCAACCAATATTGTGATTGTGTCTACTTACTCTCCAATGTTATTGATGTACAATTAGAAGGAATAAATCATAGGTAAAAATTTTTATTCTTCTCTCTCTCTCTCTCTCTCTCTCTCTCTCTCTCTCTCTCTCTCTCTCTCTCTCTCTCTCTCTCTCTTTTTTTTTTTTTTGCCCAGCTAGTGGAATAGTAAGCGGAACCATAAAAATGATGAACATTCTTTATGATTAGTTTTCTGACGAATATACAAATAATTTTTAACTATAATACACAACTGTGATGTAGCTGTCCTTTACGGATTCAAACAGAATTAGAAAATGAAAAAAAAAAAAAAAAGACTGTCATCCTCAATCAGTGCAGTGCTTATACCTCTGGCAACACTAAACCCCGATATATAGTACTTATCCTATGTTTATTTATTTGTGTTGTTACATTAATTGCATAATATCTATATCACGGATCGCTACTATCACAATATTATCATATAAATAAAACAGGTTAATTTGCAGCAAAACAACAAATACAAACGCTATTACAATGATTGTTTACGATTTCGTGCGTCTGGTAGCATGCTACGGGTGACTACCGTCTGAAAACCCTCCGGATTGTGGTAAGTGTGAGGTCTCATCTCGGCCGTAATCAAAGGGTTAATTAGGAACTGGCAGGGAATTTGAAAGGTTAAGCTACCTATTTTAAAAATGTCTTAAAAAGGACATTCTCAGTTTGCATTGCCTATTCTTTAAGATAAAATCACGTGTTCAGTAATTGATGCCCGTCGTTTTGGTCAATAGGTAGGCAAACCAGGCTGTCTCATGGTAGACTAGAATTGCCCAAATTTAACTGGCTTAACCAGTTAAGACTATTTTTCTAAACACTTTTGCTGTTTAGATAAATTTTGCTCTGACAACTAAATTGCTGGAAACAATATCTTATAACCGACCTTTAATGCCAACGTTCATTGAAGAGGTATTTTATAAATGCCTCTTAAAACCATAGAATACTCGGTACCCAGTAAGAAGTATAAAAATGACAAAAAAGAACGATAAGGTCCGTTATGTAATAACCTCTCTTTTGTACATTTGTTTGATGAACTTTTTTCAGTATTCTTGGCTATTTTTTCGGAGCCAGTTTCATTTTTTTCATATGTTAAGATAGTCACTGTGATTAAATCAGTTTTTCAGATTTCCTCGTTTTTTTATCTGTAAATAAATCAGTCGTAACCCTTCACATTGGACCATCAAATCATCTTAAAGTCACTGCCATTTTTCATTTTGTAAGTCTTCCAGCCAGAAACAGGAATAAGTCTTTACAGGTCCAGGTACAATCTTAAATAACCTAAAAGATCCTTTTCAAAAACACCTTTATATACATATTTTTATCCTTCAAGAAATTTAACTCGTCATATATAGCATATAATATATATTACGCCTTATAGTTATATGCATTTTCATTATTTATATATATATTTGATGTAAACCATCAGCCGTTATAGATATACTCCTTGGTTATTTTCTCTGTAAATAAATTCAGTTTAACGTAACTTGCAAGATAATCACTTTATTTTCCAACCCGAATCAATCTTTGATTAACCAATGGTAATATCAATGATCATAAGCTACCCATTTTTATTCTGCATTTTGTCTTTTTTTAGTGGTCTTCTCTGCAAAATGACCAAACCACCCACCAAGGCAGGTTTTCCTCTTAAGTAAACAGGAGAGGATTTAAATTACACATTTAGTCACACAAGATGATTGGGGAAATATATATAAACTGAATCAGGAATCTGTAATTATATATCGTTATATATATTCTGTATATATAAAATGGAATTCATTTTAATATTTTATAATATATAGTTAAAATATATAAATATATATCTATAATCCATTTATACATATATATATTTCTTATACATCTAATATATATATATATTTATTAATATATATATATAACAAACTGATATTTCTATATATCATATATATATATATAATATGAAATTCCAAAAAGCCCCAGTACTTCTTTCATGAGATTGTGAGAGATGATTGCATCTTCTTCGGGATAATTCAGGTCTTAAAGCTTCATAGTATTAAGGAAAAGTTAAATCAAAGTTTCCCAGAAAAGTCTTTACATAAACTCACCAAGTCAATATCTGTTCAATAGTCAGATGTTATTTTGAACGTGATTGTGTGCTTTATTTTATCTTATTCAGAGGGAAATTCGAATGAGATGTCTCTATTGGGTCACCTCTAACTTTTATCAAGCAGTTCTAAGGTGAATACTTCATTATGCTATGTTTAGTTATTAATATATATATAATGCTCCACCTGAGACACCTGGGTTTGTGAGTCAGAAATTTATTTGTTCAACGTGATTGCATAATGCTGATGACTATCTTATTAGACATTTCATTAAAATTATAAATTATACTCATTGCTTGTACTCACAATGAGAATTGGCAGCATCAGACCTCGCCTAAAAAATTTTATTCGAATCCGGCCTCGAAGGCACTCAGAAATAGCCAGATCAAGCTTATCAATAACACTCATTATTCCATCAACACACGTATGTCTGCTGATAATGATGACTTAAAATTTTCTGAAATGTTTTTTTTTTTCGTTTTGCAAGTTTTTTATTCTATCTGCAGATGCAGGTTCTCTCTTCTTTTAGCTTCAATCATACACGGTATCCACCTGAGACCTGTTCGTCCCGACGTGAGTCAGAAATATTTCTTTAATATTATATATATATATATATATATATATGGATATATGAAATGTTATATATATATGCTGAGTATATATATATATATGCTGGTATATATATATATATATATATATATACAGGTATATATATATATATATAGAAATATATATGATATATATATATATATATATATATATATATATATATATATATACATTCAATAAATTTATAACTTATTCATATATATATATATATATATATATATATATATATATATATATATATATATATATATATATATATATATATATATATATATATATATATATATATTGTCACGATGCGTATCAAGTACCTGGTTATTACACAACTAATCTCAAGATTCAAAAAATATACCTCACTTCAGCCAGATACCTGAACTCTCATAACATTAATTGTTACGACTGAGTACTCTAAAGGTAACAGTGATCCCTTAATAAAAAACTTATTTATCAATCACTTGAAAAATCAAACTAAGTTCGTCAGAATATGTGTGAGGTATAAAAAAATTAAACTAGAAATCTTCTAGAGTAAAAGGGCATCACTCCATCAAAAAACTCTAACTGTTTCCCTGGTCTTAATTCACTTTAGCAAAACTAAAAAAGAACAAAACATGTTTATCACTTTTGCCTTATGCACACACAATCAATCCTATTCACTGGTGATCAATAAATGAAACACTGTTTTCTAAAAATGTTAAATACAAAAATTTATTTTCAGATTCAAAGTTTATAACTAGAATTCACAATTAATTAGAATTCACAATCTGAAAAATTTACTATTAGTTGAAAATAACACAAAACTCAATGAATTCTTGAATTAAATTATGAAACAAAACTAATTCACAAAAAACTTTATCAGGAATTTAAATTAATCAAGTAAAATTTAAACTATCAAGAATTACTCAAGATTTAAAAAGAAAATCTCAATAAATGAAATCAAGTATGCAATGTTAAATTAAGTATGCAATGTTAAATTAAGTATGCAATGTTAAGTATGCAATGTTAAATTAAGTATGCAATGTTAAATATGCAATGTTAAATTAAGTATGCAATGTTAAATTACCAAGAAATATTTACAATGCTATGTAAATAAATGTTACATCACAAACATAAAAAATGTGAAAATATAAAGAAATTGTAAATAGAAAAACACACAAAAATACACGTAAGATTTATCAATAATGATTTCACTTGTTCAAAATTTCCTAACTTATCACACCATAACCTCCTAACTTATCATACCATGGTATCAATAAGTAAAATTTCACGTTACCTTACACAACTTGTGAAAACCTCTGTAAATCACTTGCTGCAGCTGCGTTACACAATACACACTTTTTTACCAGGCGCCGTTACGAACTAAATAACTTTGCTAAATTCAGATCTCAAAAGTTAATGTTAAAAGTGACCACAAAAATTTACGTTAAAAGTAATCTCTTCCTAATTAGGAATGATGAGAGAGAGAGAGATATGGAACCAAATCGACTGGTCTCAGAAATCAGAATGAAACAAATTTTAGGATTCCAGTAATACGTGAAACAATTACATGATGTCATTAAAGCATTTTGGGTACGAGATACAAAAGTTCTAGAAGCAGGGAGGTGACGTCATTAAAGCGTTTTGGGTGCGAGATACAATGGAGAAGCTTCTAGAAGGAAAGTTACGTCATCCCAGCAAAACGTTTTGAACGCATCTTACAAAACATGACGTAATTGATCAGGACACGTATTCTTTCTCTCAAAGTGGCGAACGTGACTCAAACAATGCATGCAACAACATGAAATCACTCGTCTTGAGCCCGTATGGGACGAATTGGCGTTTGTTTTGCAAATCTGTCATCGCTAACCCAAAACAAAGCGTTCCCTCTTATCTCAACTGATGACAACTGAAATGAAACAAGCCTTGGTGGACACACACACGTGTTCACATACTACGCTTTTACCAAGAAAGATATTCGTTCTAAATTACGTTACTATTAAAATTATAACAACAATTCTAAATTACGCTATCAAGTAATCATTAGTACTTTTGAGATCTGATGTCAAACTAAATATGACACTTCAACAACCATTATCATTAAACATAACACATGAAAAAAGTAAATGTCAAAATTATAGGAGGATATACGTATTACAAGGCAACATCATGAAATTCCTCCCCCGAGAAGATTACTTATCCCGGGTTTGAATCCAACGATTCACAACGGGATAAATAATCTGCTATGACATTATCTTTTCCTGAAATGTGTTTAACACTTACATTATATGGTTGCAGGCATAAAGACCACCTGGTCAGTCTCATATTATTATTTTTCATCTTATTGATGAATGAGATTGGGTTGTGGTCCGACAATACTAAAATTTCTTCATTCCTAGGTCGGTTCACATACACTTCAAACTTTTTCAATGCTGTGATTAATGCTAATGTTTCTTTTTCAATTGTTGAGTATGTTT
The DNA here is from genome assembly GCF_040412425.1 of Macrobrachium rosenbergii. Lineage (NCBI taxonomy): Eukaryota > Metazoa > Arthropoda > Malacostraca > Decapoda > Palaemonidae > Macrobrachium > Macrobrachium rosenbergii. Next base: position 29,216,140 of record NC_089781.1, read on the forward strand.
TCTGGTGCTTTTTCAACTTTGAAGACATAAAACATACTGGATGTAAGATTCTGTTGTCATCTTTTTGAAGTAGAACAGCTCAATTCCACAGTCGGATGCATCAACTTGTATCACGAACTTTTTATTGAAGTCTGGAGCTTGAAGCACTGGTCTTGAAGTTAATGGCTTTTAACCTTCTCAAATGATTCTTGACATTCTGGAGTCCAATCAAACTTTCTTTTAGGACTGGTTAAGTCAGTTAAGGGAGCTACTACGGCTGAGAAATTTGGACAGAATCGGCGATAAAATCCAGCCATGCCCAAAAATCTTTGTAGCTGTTTCCTCGTAGCAGGAGGGGTAGCCTTACGGATACCTTCTACATTAGCGTCAATAGGAGCGAGAAGGCCTTTTCCAACTTCAAATCCTAGGTACTGTACAGTTGCCTTTCCAAACTCACTTTTTGTAAGTTGATTGTTAGTCCTGCTTCCCGAAGTTTCTTGAACACTTTCCTTAATATCTTCAGATGTTCTTCCCATGTATTAGAATAAATCACAATGTCATCAAGGTATACACCTACTCCTTCTATTGATCCTAGTAGTTGATCCATCACTCGCTGGAATGTTGCAGGTGCATTCATCAGACCAAACGGCAAAACAGTGTATTGATACAGTCCAAAAGGAGTAATGAAAGCTGACAGCAACTTAGCATTCTCATCTAACGGAATTTGATAATATCCTTTCAACAAGTCTATCTTGAAACAAATTTGGCTTGCCCAATATTATCAAGTAATTGATCAATAAGAGGCAAAGGATAATTGTCAGCCACACTGATGGAATTCAGTTTCCTATAATCAGTACACATCCTAAATGAGCCATCTGGTTTCTTCACTAACACACAAGGAGAACTATAATGACTTGAACTGGGTTCTGCTAATCCATGCTGCAACAAATATTCAACTTCTTTCTTCAAAACATCTCGATGAAAAGGCGATAAGCGATAAGCTCTCATTTTAAAAAGGTTTTCCATCTTCTCTGATCTTTATCTCATGCTTTGTCAGATTGGTACGCCTAGGTACATCTGCAAAAATTTCAGGGAAACTTTGAATAACTTCACTTAATTCACTACTTTGCTCAACACTCAGATGTTTTAGTTTATCTTCCAAATTTTCTAATATTGAAGAATTGTTCATCTTGTTTTCAGCTCCTAATTCGTAGCCGTCATCGTCCTCTATAGATGAAGTTGTTTGTGTTATTGACACTGTTTCAGTTTTAGTCTCTGAGAAGTAAGGTTTCAAAAGATTCACATGTATCTTCCTATGTCGTTTTCTTCTTCCTGGTGTTTCAATCACATAAGTTCGATCACTTAACTTCTCTATTATCCTATAAGGACCTTGAAACTTATTGGTAAGGGAAATCTTTTCACTGGTAAGAACACTAGAACTTGCTGTCCAATACTAAAATTTCTTAGCTTAGTTTTAGCATCATATTTCCTTTTCATTTTCTCTTGACTTATTTTCAAATTTTCTAAAGAGAATTTTCTAATTTCTCTTAATCTTTTCCTCAAGTTCTTCACATATTCTCCTTGGATTTCCTCTTGATTTTCTTCCCAATTCTCTGCAAGAATCTTCAATGGACCTCTAATGTCTCGACCAAAAATCATTTCATTTGGTGAACATCCCATGCTTTCTTGATAAGCATTCCTAACTTCAAATAACATTAAAAGGTAAACCAGCATCCCATTCTCTTCCTGATTCATTACAATACTTAGTTAACATACTTTTCAATGTCTGGTGGAACCTTTCCAAGGCTCCTTGAGTCTCTGGATGATAAGCAGTTGATAACTGTTGTTTTACTCCTAACAAGTTCATCACATCCTGGAATAATTTTGAAGTAAAGTTCGTTCCTCTATCACTTTGCACAATTTCTGGTATTCCAAACTTGAAGAAAAACTCCACCAACTTCTCAGCAATTACTTTTGCACTTATACTTCTTACAGGAATCGCCTCAGGATACCTAGTCACTGGACACATTAATGTTAATAGATATTCATTTCCTTTCTTTGTTTTCGGAAGTGGCCCAACCACATCTATAATTACCTTGCTAAAGGGTTCTCCTCTAACTTCTATGGGATGTAGGGGTGCTTTCTGAATGGTTTCATTCGGTTTTCCAGCTATCTGGCATGTGTGACACACACTGCAAAATTTGCTAACGTCCTTGTGAAGTCCAGGCCAGAAAAAATACTTCATAATCTTCTCAACAGTCTTCCTGATTCCCATATGTCCAGACTCGTGCGCTACTGCTACAACTTGTTTCCTCAATGGATATGGAATCAAAATTTGATGATATTCACCCCATTCAGCATTTCCTGGTATATCTGCAGGTCGATGCTTCCTCATTAGCAATCCTTCCTTTAGATAATAACAGGTAGAGGTTTGTTGCATCTCTTCTTGATCAACAACTCTGAAGAACAAATCAGCCAACGTTGTATCCCTCTTCTGCAGTTTCATTAGCTTCTCTCTTGTCACTTGACCAACTTCAAGGGCTGAACTCTCCATATCTGCTAACTCTGCTTCTACAGTTTCACTACTATCTTCAGGAACTCTTTGACTACTCGGAGTCTCTTCAATAACAACAGGATCCTCTTCTTCTTGGGAAATCTCTTCACTACTAACACTAGGGGAAACTTCACTTTCCTGGAACAGTTCTTCTAATCTTAAAGATCCATCACTTGATTCTTCTGGTGCTGGTAAATCCTCAGTATTTTCACTTGCAGACATAGTTCTCTTCATACTCCTGGTAGTTACACAACTTGGAAACAGGTGGGGGTTTTTCTTTTCTAAATCTACCGTAGGACTAACCCTTAACGGTTTGTCTGTCACTATAGGACAAGGAACAAATGGTACACTACCAACTTCATTACCCAGTAAAACATGTACACCTTCAACAGCTAGTGAGTCCTTTACAGCAAAATCAACATTTCCTGTCACCAATTCACAGGACAAATGCAAGCGGCATATAGGAGTTACCTCTTCTCCTCCTATACCCTTCAAAATAACTGAATCTCCGGTGAGATTCTTCTCCAACTGTGGGTGAGCACCACGAACTACCACACTATGGTTACTCCCCGTATCACGTAATACCCTGACTGGTACCTGCACACTTCCTCCTTGAGTTGTCAGCGTACTTTCATAGATATATGGCTAAAAAGCCTCCAAGCTGCTCAGCCACTCACTGCTTGAAGTTACATTTCCACTGGTTGCTAAACACTCTGCTTGTTTAGTCTCAGTCGTTCCCACACTGCTCTTCGTAGTTTGCTTCACCTGGTTACCTTTAACCACTTGACCAACTGGTTTGGTCTGCTGTTGTGTCTGATAACAATCTCGACTGTAGTGTCCTACTCTTCCACACTTGTAGCAGACAACATTAGTCTTCTGTATCTGTCTTGAAAACTGACTGGATGATGAGGATTTAACATTTAATTGCTGAGGGTGTTACCTGACTTTGTATTGGCATAGCCACTAGAAGGATTTCCTGTTGTAATGTTCCTGAAATTTGGATGAGATCTGAAACCTGTGCGTTGTTGGTTCTGGTACTTGACATTATAATTTCTTTTGCTAGAAATTATATTAAAATCTTCGCTCAATGTAGCAGCTTTGTCAAGTTTTTAACCTCTCTCTCTCTTAAATAGGCTCTTATGTGTTCAGGAATTCCTCTAAGATATTGTTCTAGGACTACTAACTCCTCAAGTTCGTCCATAGATTTAACTTTAGCAGCCTCCAACCATCGTTTAAAACATCTTCTTACTTTGTAAGCATAATCCAAGAAAGTTATCTTGTCATCCTTTCTCAAAGATCTGAATCTTTCATTATAATATTCAGGGGTCATCTGGTAAACTTTAGCACATTATATGTTTGAGTACCTTGTACTCTTTACACTGATCAGCTGATAAGGCTAAATAGGCACTTCTTCCTTTACCAATGAGAACACTCTGTAACAAGACAGACCATTTATCCTCTGGCCATCCCATACCTGAAGCTACTTTTTCAAAGTGATCAAAAAACTCATCTGGGGCTTCTTCTGTAAATTTTGGAATTAATTTCTGCACTCTTACTACATCAAATACAGGGTCTGAATTACCTTGAGTAGGGTTAGACAGTATTACAGGTAATGTGGATCGAGCTTTTATTAACTCCATCTCCCTTTCATGTCTTGCTCTTTCTCTCTCCTCTTTTGCTCTTTCTCTTTCTTCTTTTGCTCTTTCTCTTTCTTCTTCTGCTGCTTTTTCTTCTTCTCTTTCCTTTCTTTCTCTTTTCTCTCTATCTTCTCTTTCTCTTTCTGCTTGCATTTTCTCTCTTTCAGCCTGTATCCTCAGCTTAATCAAATTTTCTTCTGCTTCTATACGTCTAAGTTCTGCTTCTGCATCACTTTTCTCTTTCTTTTGTTCATGTTTATCTGTAAATTCTGCCTCAGCTGCATTCAACAATTCCTGTGCCTCTCCTAACTCTTCATCTACTTTACCAGAGTCCATCAATGCTTGGATTGCAATATATTTGATTTGTGCCTTAATCATACCACTAGACACATTACCCCACATGCTACTGCTAAAGCAATCCACTGTGCCTTAGTCAGGTTTGATTCAGATAACTCTTGGATGGAAGGAGCTGCTAAAAACCTCTGAACATTGAACAGAGCCATTTTCTCTAAGTTACTCAACTAAATAATTCACAATACAAAGCAAAAAATAACTATGTGGTCACTCTCCTATCAAAATATATCCCTAACACCACCAGTATAAACCATAAACCAGAGTGATATTTTGTTTTGTTCCACGGGTCTCTGGGCACCAAACAATATTATGTCACGATGCGTATCAAGTACCTGGTTATTACACAACTAATCTCAAGATTCAAAAATATACCTCACTTCAGCCAGATACCTGAACTCTCATAACATTAATTGTTACGACTGAGTACTCTAAAGGTAACAGTGATCCCTTAAGAAAAAACTTATTTATCAATCACTTGAAAAAATCAAACTAAGTTCGTCAGAATATGTGTGAGGTATAAAAAATTAAACTAGAAATCTTCTAGAGAAAAAGGGCATCACTCCATCAAAAAACTCTAACTGTTTCCCTGGTCTTAATTCACTTTAGCAAAACTAAAAGAACAAAACATGTTTATCACTTTGCCTTATGCACACACAATCAATCCTATTCACTGGTGATCAATAAATGAAACACTGTTTTCTAAAAATGTTAAATACAAAAATTTATTTTCAGATTCAAAGTTTATAACTAGAATTCACAATTAATTAGAATTCACAATCTGAAAAATTTACTATTAGTTGAAAATAACACAAAACTCAATGAATTCTTGAATTAAATTATGAAACAAAACTAATTCACAAAAACTTTATCAGAATTTAAATTAATCAAGTAAAATTTAAACTATCAAGAATTACTCAAGATTTAAAAGGAAAATCTCAATAAATGAAATCAAGTATGCAATGTTAAATTAAGTATGCAATGTTAAATTAAGTATGCAATGTTAAATTAAGTATGCAAATTAAATATGCAATGTTAAATTAATGTTAAATTAATATGCAATGTTAAATTACCAAGAAATATTTACAATGCTATGTGAATAAATGTTACATCACAAACATAAAAAATGTGAAAATATAAAGAAATTGTAAATAGAAAAACACACAAAAATACACGTAAGATTTATCAATAATGATTTCACTTGTTCAAAATTTCCTAACTTATCACACCATAACCTCCTAACTTATCATACCATGGTATCAATAAGTAAAATTTCACGTTACCTTATACAACTTGTGAAAACCTCTGTAAATCACTTGCTGTAGCTGCGTTACACAATACACACTTTTTTACCAGGCGCCGTTACGAACTAAATAACTTTGCTAAATTCAGATCTCAAAAGTTAATGTTAAAAGTGACCACAAAAATTTACGTTAAAAGTAATCTCTTCCTAATTAGGAATGAGAGAGAGAGAGAGAGAGATATGGAACCAAATCGACTGGTCTCAGAAATCAGAATGAAACAAATTTTAGGATTCCAGTAATACGTGAAACAATTACATGATGTCATTAAAGCATTTTGGGTACGAGATACAAAAGTTCTAGAAGCAGGGAGGTGACGTCATTAAAGCGTTTTGGGTGCGAGATACAATGGAGAAGCTTCTAGAAGGAAAGTTACGTCATCCCAGCAAAACGTTTTGAACGCATCTTACAAAACATGACGTAATTGATCAGGACACGTATTCTTTCTCTCAAAGTGGCGAACGTGACTCAAACAATGCATGCAACAACATGAAATCACTCGTCTTGAGCCCGTATGGGACGAATTGGCGTTTGTTTTGCAAATCTGTCATCGCTAACCCAAAACAAAGCGTTCCTCTTATCTCAACTGATGACAACTGAAATGAAACAAGCCTTGGTAGACACACACACGTGTTCACATACTACGCTATTACCAAGAAAGATATTCGTTCTAAATTACGTTACTATTAAAATTATAACAACAATTCTAAATTACGCTATCAAGTAATTATTAGTACTTTTGAGATCTGATGTCAAACTAAATATGACACTTCAACAACCATTATCATTAAACATAACACATGAAAAAAGTAAATGTCAAAATTATAGGAGGATATACGTATTAGAAGGCAACATCATGAAATTATGTACTTACATATATTTTAGTGTGAAGATGGGCCCGGAAAATTGCTAAATTCAGCATAATTATTTATTTCCAAAATTTCGTAATAAACCGGTATTACATCTTCAGAAACTATATTAAATAATGATTAAAATACTCCAAAAAATCAATCCAATTAATAGAATTTGTACAGCTTAAAAAATACAAAGCCAGTGACCGCTAACCAACCTGTAAAGAGAGCGGAAGGTAGAATGCCCAAATAAAAAGTTAACTCGGGTAAGCTGAGTGGAGGAGGTCCGGTGTCACAGCTCGTTTTTCCCCCCAATCCAGAGTTTCCCGGGGTTAGACTAGTCTAAATTTCCCACGGGTTAATTACGGGACTGGTCTACATTTCCTCCCTTTAGCCTAGAATTCCCCCCTCTGAACATAACGAAATGAGAAAGAGGAGCATTTTAAGATACTTTATTGATTTAAAAACTTATCTATGCTGTATTTAAACTGTAAATGTTTGAATACTTTTTTTATTTAAAAACGGATCTATGCTGTAGTTGAACTGTGGACGTTTGAATACAAGCTAATAACTATATCTAAATACAATAAGTTAATAACTATATATAAATACGTTTTTATTTGACAATACAACTGCACTTATCTAAATACAATACAAGAAGTTCATAACTGAATCTAAATACAAGTCTTTCGGGACAATACGTCTGCACTTATTTTACAAACTCAAGACCCAGTAGCATTAACATCTCTCATTTTTACTATATTTTGCACAAGAACCCATGCATCTTCATCAAAGTAACATTTCAAATCCTGTTAGACATTTCTCTTGGATAAATTTTTTCCAGGCACCTTGTCTGGTCTGCATTCAGCCATATCTTCTATTTCTGATAGCTAAACATCACTGTTGATTCTATTACAACTTGGTCTATAAAACACCTTAAACTTCTCTTTCCTTCTCAGACAAAGTTATAGTTACCTCTGACACCACTCCACTTGCATAATTTTCATCAGCAAAATTATGTGTCTTCTAATTTACAGAATGATAAGTGTTTTTAAGTGTCTTTCCTGACTTCCAGTTTTTCAACTTCACCTTTATCTAAACAACTGACAATCTCATACGGGCACAACCATTTTTCCTCAAGTTTTCCACCCATTCTGTGAATATTTTTATTGTTTTTCATTAAAACAAGCTGTCCTACTCTCATTTCATTAGTGTGACATTTATGTTTTGCATCATAATATTGCTTTTGTCTTTTCTGGGCCTTTTCCATGTTAGTCTGTTCCGCTATGTGGGCCACATGCTGCCTATCAACTGTTTCTTTTGTAAGGTCTCTTATTGTGTCCACAGTTGTAGCGTTGTCAGTGGCACTTGCATTACCTCCAGAATTGAAGTCCATATCAACGGGTAGTATAGGATGACGTCCAAACAAAACATAGAATAGGGTGAGTTTCGTGCTGTCATGTTGCACAGTACAGTAGGCAAACATTGATTCCATCTAAGTGTGGTCCCAGTCGTCGGGGTTTTCATTTACGAATTTTGCAATAGCACGTTCCAGTGTCTGGTTGAAACGTTCCTGTACAGTAAACACAAATAGTTGTTAAAATAATATAACCCTGAATTTTGTACATATATATATATATATATATATATATATATATAATACATATATAAATAGTTGTATTGAATATATATATATAATATATATATATATATATATATTAATATATATTTATATAAATATATATATACATATATATATATATATATATATATATATATATATATATATATATACATATATATATATATATATATATATATATATATATATATATATATATATATATATATATATATATATATATATATATATATATTGTTACAGACTGGACTTGGGAGATGAGAATTTACACACAAAATTATAATTGATGCTGCCATAAATCCAAGGAGTCCAGTTTGTAAACAAAAGGGATTTAATTGAAGACCTACCTCAGAATTTTCCTGGAGTTATAATTTAAGGTGGAAGGTCGCCATATTGGAATTTAGAATTCGTTTGCCAATTTACAGTGATTTATTTATAGAACTTAGCAAATTACATTAGCAAATCAACAGTTAGACACCATACGACACAATCACTGAGGGACAGATTCATGATAGGGCACAGTAACAATAATGACAAGACTTGGCAACAGGCAAGTTGATAGAAATGGGGCCAATCGGCAATAATCAGTTCAGTGATAATAATTACATTCAGTCGGCAATAATCAGTTCCATGGTAATATTACTGTACATTCAGTCTGCCCTGATTACGTGGAAAGTAATATCTATGATGGTGTTCCAGGATGGAGGAAATACTTCATGAAAATAGTTGGCCACAACGGGAACTTCTCTAACTACGACCAGGCATACATTCAATTTGGGTGGCAAGTGAGGGATCGAAGCAGGATTGCAATCGCACCACGTGTATCTCGTTTCTCCTCCTGAAAGAGACGTTTTGTTAGCCCTGCTCAAACTAAGGGAAATGGAGTCTTCCTACAGAAGATTCCGCGAGATACATTCTTAAATACAACACATAACGTATCGTAGAAAGTGCTTTTGATGAAAGCACGTAAATATGATCTGCGAATTGGAGTTGCGTGTGCGTTAACGATGAACACATAATTATACGCGCCCAAAGTTAACTAACGCGGGTTCACTTAACTTAAATCTTAAATAGCCCTTAGATTGCACTGGTGGAGGGATAAATGATTGTTATATCGGGGTCTTTACTCGAATTCAAAGTACGTAAATGGCAAGGCAGGGGATACAGGCAAGATTTTGACAAAGGGAAGATTGTTTCGTGGAGGAAGAGGTTAAAAGTTTAAAAGAAATGGAAATTTAAGAGTTAAGTACAAGGGACAGGGCTGGCTATTGACTACTCGCAACGTACGAACCTTTTATGATTGCTATAGGCGCCGACAATTGGATTGGCTGTTCGTCAGCGATCGCCACACCAGCGAAGATGGAGGGATCCGCAGAGCGTCCGCTCCAGGTGAAGTTCGTAGAGTCTCTGTCCTGCTTTTTGGAAAGCAGAGCGCATTCGGCGTGGGGGGGGGCAGGGGGCCCCAGCTGTACCTGCAAGCAAGCCAAGAAAGCCAGCAAGGAGGGTATGGGAAAAGCACACTTATCATTATATGCCTACAGAATCAAAACTACCTGTCCCACAGCCCTAAATGCCCTTCTGCCCTTCCCAATCCCTACATGTCTCCCCCATCGCATGATGGGGGATAAGGGGTAAAGGGGTTTTTGGGTATTGTTCTTCGGGATCGCACGATGTTGGGGGCGTAGGTGAGGGGTACCGACGCCTAACTAACAGTTGGGTACTGGTTCAAAAGCGCGGTTTTCCCTGAGACGCCCGATTCGAAAGACAGAGGAACAACGGATTAATTCGAATTTGATTGCTGAAATTATTATACAAGGAAGGGAGGAATGTATATCCTTAACAATATATATATATATATATATATATATATATATATATATATATATATATATATATATATATATTCAACTTCAGTAAATGGGTACTCACTGAGGCTGGATAACTAGAAAATTAAAATTACCAGGAACTTCTGTATAAAAGGATTGCAAAAATTTTTGTTATGACCCTATACCCAGGTCAGATACATCTGTTTTAAGAACAGCGTCGTATCATCTCACATCTCTAAGAATCGCCTGGTAGTAGTGGTCAGGCCTGGGTCAGCTCATTCTTTCTCTCTCGTCAACTCCTCTCACAGAATCTATCCTCAAACCAAGGCCTACTGGAATTAAACACCGAGATACAAAACTAAACTAGACTTTATTTGCAAATTTAACGAAAGTATTTCAGCAAAAGCTACGGTCATGAAATGGAGTGACTCACATCCCATATAAATGGAAATCATAACTAGAGGAAATTCTAATTAACAATCAATCGAATTAATGATTCGAGACCAACCAATACTAGTGAGTAACACCCTGGTCATCAGATAAAATCAACAGGTCATAATTGTTCTAGACCAAAATAAATGACTTACAGTATGTAAAAGAACACCACTTCCAAAATATTCGTCCTCAAAGGACGAACCCAGAATTCCTGTTAAAAGAAACATATCGTATATGAAAACCTGAAATGGTGTTTAAAGGGAAGACATTTAAAACAGAGAAATGCAGAATGGAGAACAGAGGAAAAGATATGTGTTAATGAGTAATCTTACTCACTCCTGTGGCTTCAAATAATGTATCTCACAGTGGCAGTTCTTATCCATTAACACTGCACAAAAAGCAAATCATACCCAGCTGCAAATTGAAGTCCATAGCTATTGTCTGTTCCTCTCATAATATACCATTAGAGAGTGCACACATACACGCACTCACTTAATAACTCCTCCCCGGAAGCGTGATGACACTGGTTTAAAGTTCGAAGGATCACAATGCTTTCATCCATCTGACACATCACCTCCATGCATCTGGGCCATGATCAGAAGGCACAAATGAACGTGTCAGATACCCACTGTATCTAACTGTGGAAACTTCCTATGTCAACATAACTGCACCTGCACCGGATGTACTTCTGACAGGCCAGCACATAGTTCGTCACAAGACTTAATTTATTTAAGGATATCTATATCTAATTGCCACACATCTCATGAGAAAAAGGTCCATATATATATATATATATATATATATATATATATATATATATATATATATATATATATATATATATATATAATGATGTAAGTACAACCCTGAATTTTGTATTTCATAAATATGATTCATAGATGAATATTGAAATACATTCAAATGCAATCTGCTGATACATACCTGTAATCCGCTTGCCTGTGGAGGGTACACAGATGCAATTCTATGATCTATGTTAAGTTTCTCACATGTTAGACCATTCAGATAATTCACAAATTCACGACCTTGATCAGTTTTTAGTTTTTGAAAACATCCATATATACAGATAGCCCGAATCAGAACACTGGCCACTTCAGCAACAGATTTACATGGTATTGCTTCAGCAATAGGCCATTTACTAAAATAGTCAGTCAAACCACAAATATACTGATTTCCATTTCTAGAATTTGAAGTGGCCCAATAAGGTCCATCCCCACCTGTTTCCAAACACCACTGGGAACTGGAACTGGATGCATTTCAGGGCCTTGCATTCATGGTGTATTAGAATTTTTCTGACATTTGTCACATTTACTAATAAACTTCGATACATCATCTTTCATGCCTTTCCAGTAATATTTTTGTGATATTTTATTGAACGTTTCGTCCCTTCCAAAGTGTCCTCCTGATACTGGATTATGATGACAAGCTTGAATTATCCTTTATCTTTACTCAACACGTTTTTCGGCATGTTTTCAGCCTTTGGTTTATGATTTAACTCTTCATTTTGCACAAGAAATGGCTAACTTTTTTCTCCGATGTCACGCTTGTTTTCCTTATTTGCGCTTTCAGGGTGTTTCCCATACTTCAGATTCCATACTTCATTAAACTTGGTGTCCTTCATAATTCATTGGCGGAAGTGGCGGTTGCCCTCTCTATCATTCTGCCAATGTCGTCCACAGTGCTACCACAACCACTAACTGCTCCACATTTAGGCTACTGGTTATGAAATATTTTTAAGACATTAAGGGGAGTGGGAAATTCAGCCCAGAGGAAGGAATATAGGAAAGGGGGGAATTTTAGCCCAGAGAGGGGGGGGGGAATGGTATCCTGGGTTACTCTTCCCACTCGGGAAAATTATCCTAGGGCACGTATCCCGGGGGTGGGGTTGGGGGGACGTCAGACTGGTACACCGGATATTTAACTAGAGAACCAGTTATTTAGTAAAAGACAACCCGATAGGTGGTTCGTAAGGATTAGTCGTTTGGTCTATAATACAGAAATAATTACGTCTTACAAATTTTTGAATGATTTCTAATACTAGAATGTTCGGGATTGGAGAGCCTACAACCAGTAGCCTACGAAAACTTAATCCCTGATGGGAGCCGATTCTGACCGTGGATCCTACGTAGCTACACTTGGGGCAAGCGTACTTCTATACCACGTTAGAAGTTACAAGTGGGGATGATCGATCCTTTCCGTTGAGAAAGGAACCTATTGTTAACGGTTTTTGTGAATTCATTTTAGGCACCAAATGGAACTCAATCTTTTTCGGAAAGAATTATTATGTAAAGAACTGAGTTTGGTATGTAAAGCTAATTCGGAACAGTAGAAGGTTTAGTGATTTTAGTGCATTGTTTATTATGGGAAATACGAAGCCTTTTTTTTTTTAATAAAGTCTGCGGGAAGCAGTTATTCATAAAATATTCTGAAAGGAAATTAATTTCTTGTGGAAGAGATTAAGTATGGAGTTAAGTTTAAAATTGTTAAAGCAAGAACTATTAATAATTGGATTCTAAACCAGTAAAAAAAAATCTTATTTCTATCGCGCGACAGTCTCACTTTCCTGTCCAGGCGGTTGCTAATTGGGTTAATTTATTTTTACGTACTTGGGCTTAAGCTTCAAACTTATAACAAGCTACTCAACAAGCTGCGGCCCGTACGTGCATTTCAGCAAAATGTGCAATAACAGTCATGTTTATGACGAACCTTGTCCAGTAAGTTCCCGCCATTCTGTCAGCCCCAAGGCCAATACAGTATATTGGCCTTGGTCAGCCCGTAGAATCGGCGGGAGTTTGAAGCGAAAAAATTCTGTGCACTGAACTTTTTCGCGACAAAACGTATGGTGTCGAAAGTAGGACCCAATGGGAAGCCTATGGCCACACCGTTAGTTTATTTAAAACGTTTCCCTTAAAAAATGAAGGCAGTGGTCCGCACTGTCAGTTCTAAAAAAAAAAGGGTTAAAAAACGTGCATTTGCAATTGTCAAAAACAGAGCCTGGTTCAGGAAAAAGTTTAAGATGTCGATGGTTTCCTTTCCATAGGGGGTAGTGCCGTCAGCGCACCCCATGCAGTGAGTGTAGGCATTACTTAAGGTTCTTCGGCGCGTCCCTTCGGCCCCTAGCTGCGACCCCTTTTATTCCGTTTGCTGCACTTCCCTTCATGATCTCTTTCTTCCATCTTATTTCCCACCCTCTCCTAACAATTGCTTCATTGTGCAACTTTGAGGTTTTCCTCTGTTACATCTTTCAAACCTTTTTACTGTTAATTTCCGTTTCAGTGCTGAAGGACCTCATAGGTCCCAGCGCTTGGCCTTGGACCTAAATTCTATTCTGTTCAGTGGTTTCCTCCACAGGGACATTAGCAAAAAGCGATTCCTTAATTAAACTTTCCATTTTAAGATCAGCGTCTTGTAATAAAACTTTATCCTTAAAATAGCAAGAATTGCTGAGAGTTAGAATATTTTTAGTCAACGGTTCTAAAAGAGGCACCAAATGTTTAGCTAACTTGTAATTAGGTGTATCATTGGATGCTAATATTGGTCTCGCAGGTGCATTAGGTTTATGTATTTTTGGGAGACCTTATAAAAAAACTCCAAACGTTGATCTGGTGACAAACAAATCCTGATATACTTTGTCATCTATAATTTTTGTAACACGTAAAAATCTGTTTGTTTTGTCCTCAGTCATTACGGTTTTGTAAAAAAGCAGGTGCTCCAATCCCAGTAAACTTACCTTGGTCTCTTAAAGTAGTAAAAAAAATTATAGTCTGTTTTATCTATTAAGATAGTTTCTTTCCCTTTGCCGGGTCTGGTAATGACCAGATTTTTTTTACTTGCCGGCTGTTTATGGATGTGATGAGCTTATTTAAAAAGGGGTTCCGCATGTTTTCAATTTCCCAAGTGCACTGTGGGAGTGACAGCTTCCAAAGATCACTTGTGTTTACGTTGAACGGCAGTGCTATCACCCTGTGGAAAATCGACTCAATCGGGAGAAAAAACTTCATATAGCAAAGTCAAAATTAGGTAGACAGAACTCCCGAGAGGTAAGCACGTTTGGAGAAATTTAATAGACACTTTCTTTAGCAAATTTTTTGGACATACGATATTACAATACCCAAACCTCTCAATTTCCTGAAATGTCTTTCTTGTGTAAGGGCACTAAAATAATTTCGTATTACTAAAAACCTTCTTCAAAATAATAATATCCGTAAAAGATAATGAGAATGAATGGATGAGATAGTGATGAAGAGGAGATGGGGAGGGCTTTGACATCCACTCCAGGGAGAATATTACGTGATAGTGTTAACTGGCTCTTATGGATCCCAGAAAAGTTGAAAGACCGTACTACGATGTACTGTACGAGGCCAGGGCCCAGGTGATGAGTGGGAAGATTTTCTGGTGTTACTCCAAGACGATGAGAACTTGCGTTAGTCAAAGCTAAAAGCAAAAATTTAGAATATTGAGCAGAAAATGCCAAAACAATTAACAATTACACGTGCATGCTTTAATAGAAATTCTAAGAAAGAACTAGTAATCAAAAGAGAAAAAAGAAACAAAATGGTAAGAACAAAAATCCCCAACTGGCAACTCTGCTTTACCTTTGTTCGCACTATAGAAGACTCGACGTCCTGACGTAGTGACGTGTCGTTCGCGTGGTACTAGTACCGGCTTGGATGTGGTTTGTTGATATTATTAAACTCTGAAGATCATTGTCAATTCAATTCAGGTAAGCCATTATAACTGCAATTTCAGGTCATAATAACGCTAATTTATGGTGGGCGTTGTCTGGAACCCGAATACAGGCTAAGGAAAACCTTTTATGAGCTGTTTGCCTAGGTACCGGGTAGCCCTAAAGAAGATTTTCTTTAAAGCTCTGGAAATTAATGAGTATTGTACACGAAAGCGTCCAATAGTAAGCCATCTAGATTATTTAAAAGTAATACTTGTCAAATTACCTGTAATGTAAGTTACTAATGACGGTAACTTAGCCAAGCCTAGCTTACATGAAAGTCATTTGAAGTTGGAATGGTTGCCAGTATCACCTTGTTGGCATTTTGTTACTTTATCTATGAATTCAGTCAAAGTTTTCACTAGAACGATATTGAATTGTAATAATAATAGTGTAAGTAAAAAATGAAAAAGACTAAGTGTCTTAGTAATAGTCTTTAGTAGGTTAGAGGTAATTAAACATTAAAGGATGTCAGCTGTACACTAGCCTATTAAGGCCATTATGGTAACTGGAAGGTATAACTGGAATCCTGAACTGCAGGTATTTTGACATTTTAGGCAACATGTCATACTTCAGCTAACTTGCCCTACAAAAGGGAGCCGTGACTCCATCCCCTGCAAAAGCTGCAGAGTCATTGAACCCAAGAATGCCTATCAGTTTTACTATGCTGGGGTTTTGTTGCCTTCTCAGTTGATTTAATCAGAAATTTCATGAGACTAATAATGAATAGCCAAGTCATTGCAATAGCCTATGTACCTACATAGGCTAATGCAGTGAGTGGGCTTTCATTATTAGTCTCATGAAATTTCTGACTAAATCAGCTGATGAAATTTCTGACTAAATCAACTGATGAAATTTCTGACTAAATCAACTGATGAAATTTCTGACTAATCAACTGAAAGGCAGCAAAATCCTAGCATAGTAAAACAGCTAGAGGTGATTAAGTTTGAAGGATATATTGATGCTGCAGTGCTTAGGGGTGGGAAATATTTAGGCTGGAGCCTTTGAGTTGGTTCAGGTTATTAAAGTGCAAGTAAACCAAACAGTTGTAACTTTTGTTTGCAAGTAACTTCTGTTTGCAAATACTGTAAGTCTAAAAAATGTTACTGTATTGACATGTAGTCCATGAATAGACTCTCTCCAAAATCAGGCTTCCATGTGTTTAATAGTACTGGCTGGCTGCTTACTGAACACGAAGCCATGTACATTAATGTCATCTGTATACTAAGCTGGTAGAGTTACAGTAATGGAAACTGTTTACATTGTCACATATATGGTGCAAAACCAAAGTGGAGCCATATATTTTCCCAGAAATAACTGTGGAGTTTTCTATAAAAATATTTTTGCTTTGTAAAACTTGCAAAAATATTGCCAGTCTTAAAATTAGCTAGGAAAAAAAGTTATTACTTAACCTAACCAGTGTCTCTGTAAATGTTCTCAACAGTTAGGTTAGGTTATTAAAACCTGGCCTTTGCTTATGCAGTTGATTAACATATCACAGAAACTATATATATTGTTAAGGCCTCTGTATTATAGTTAATTGAAGGTAACAAACTAGTGGTTGAGATATTTGTTTTGTGAAATTCGTTTAGTAACTATGACACTGTATTGTGCAGTGCCATAATTAGTTATATAAGTTCTTCTTTGGAGGAGTGGTAGAGTTTTCGACTGGCACGCTGTTGGCCCAGCGTTTGACTCTCCGAGTCGCCAAAGAAGAATTAGAGGAATTTATTTCTGGTGATAGAAATTCATTTCTCATCATAATGTGGTTCGGATTCCACAATAAGCTGTAGGTCCCGTTGCTAGGTAACCAGTAGGTTCTTAGCCACATAAAAATAAGTCTAATCCTTCGGGCCAGCCCTAGGAGAGCTGTTAACCAGCTCAGTGGTCTGGTTAAACTAAGATATACTTAGTTATTTAATACCACATGGAAAACAAGTTAGTAGCTTTCTTGAGTATTTATTATAACCTTTGTGTCGTGATTGGTACAATCTTTGGTTTTATATTACTTGCATGAGTGAAATCGACCAACTGCTTTGCAAGACGAGGACTGGGTCTTTCTGTCTCAACACACATTTATTAAGAAAGAGTTTCTGCAATAGGTGAAGGCAAACTTCATTGTTCCTAGTCTCAATCGAGACTTCTCTGCCAATTGCCAGAGTGCCTGGCGGCAGCTCCCAAGCGCCCTACGCCAGCTCCCGAGCGCCTGACGTCAACTCTTCAGTACCAGTCTCCTGCTTGGAGCGCCAAGTGCCCACTTGCAACCGTGGTTCTTGTAGCCCATGCAGCTCTCCTTCACTTTTGCTGGTGAGCTTTCCTACTATTTTTGGCTCCAGCCAACCCCTGTCTTGACTGCCTCAACCTTCCTGATGTGGAACCATCCAGATGACAGATCTAGGCTCCCCACAGTGGCGCTTTCCTTGTCTCCTAGGAAGGCATTCAAGGAGATTGAAGATTGGCTTTCTGCTAAGAGGGAGCAAGGTAAGGCTTCCTTCCTCTTGCCTCCCTTACCCTTAATCTGTAGGAGGTACCTTTCCTACACCACTGGGGAAGCTCCTTCCCAACGCTCAGCATTTTCGTCGGCAGAACTTGACTACCTTGTCAAAGACTGCTTTGAGGTTTTTGAAGTTATCAGTTTCTTGGACTGGACGATGTGACCGCTAACCAAGAAGATTAAAGATTGCAGTGATTTAGTTGGAGATGTCACCTCGGACTGGCAAGGATTCTTTTCTCATGCAGACAAGACCATCAGGGATGGCTCTCTTGAACTTGCGGCTTTTTTCTCTTTGGGGGTTTTGAAGAATAGAGATTTATGGTGCTCCCTTTCCACTAAAGGAATCACTCAGACCCAGAAGTCTGACCTCCAAAAGAAGTCGACTTAGGTCCCTTTCATACTGCGCGATTTTTTTCCGCACTAGAGGCGGTCTCTGCGCCGCAGGTACTGCGGACAACATCGCTCATTTGCGCGGTCGCCGCCTGCAGAGACCAATTTTTTTTTTAATCTTGTAAACAGTATGCAGGAGTGATACAAGATGGATAAGGGGAGGGACCTGTTTTGCCTTTATCTATTTTATTTAAGAAAGAAAAGGAAGAGCAGATCAAGAATCCACTGGGTGCATCCACTAAACGCCCTAAGAGACATGCATGGCGCATTTGCTACTCTGGAGAACTGAAGAAGGATGATAATACAGTAAATTTTTTAATTACTTTAGAATGTCTAAGTAATATTTGAAGAATTCCTGGCACGCTTGCATGACACGCTACTTCAAGAAAATACAATATTCAGGGATTCTGTTTCACCTGCACAAAGATTGGCAGTTACCATCAGGTGAGCAATAACATAGGCTAGTGTATATTATCATATTTTAGGCTCTTTATTGTACTCACACGCACGCACACACATACACATACACAAGTATGAAAATTGAAAAGAGTAATTCAGGGTTGACTAAAGCATAATTAATTATATTTAAAGTTAACAAGAAGGACATGCAAAATAATATAGGAATGTAATGGGATTAATGAAAAATTTTTCTTGTATAATTAAGATGTTATTGAAAAATTAATACAGTGATTACCTGACATGTCTGACATCTGTGAATTTGGAGAAGTCGACCTGTTATCTGCAAATGATCGATTCCCACTGATATCTTCAGCGTTTGCATGTGCATCTGTCCTGGCATGGAAGCTTGGTCCAACAAGTGTCGCAGTCGCAGGTGGTGCTACAGGGTATCTTGTGGTGTGGTTTGCATCATAAGTAGGGGGTTAGTGCACATGTTGTGGGTATGAATGGAAAGGCTGAGAAAAGGCTCGAGAATTCTGTATAGTTTTGCAGTACATTCAAAACACCCATTTGAAATTGGAGAGTTTCTGCTTCACTTAATTGAGCTAGTGCAGGAATAATACCTTTAAAAAAAGAAAGGTGACAAATATCTGTAGTTTCCAGTGCTTTGATTATTCATTGTTTGACATCATCAACCTTTTGTCTTTTTGTTTTATCTCTACCAGTTTGTGGAAGGCTTTTTTCCTTTACTGCAGCTGAATTGCGAAGATGTTCAATATCATTTTTATTGTTTTCTGTATCCTCGGCTGAGAAATTTTCTTGTGTTTCTCTCTGATTTGCAATGTTCTTCAAGAAGCTGAGTTGGTCATTGAATATGTACAGTACTTTTTCGCAGTTTTTGCACCTGATCCAAATATTTTTTGTTCCAACAATTTCTTTAGTGATTTCATCCAAGCATCTCACATTTTTCTATGGCTGTTGCAGATTCACAGTATAAGTTCACTGTTGTAGACATTGGAGCATATGGGAAAGATTGTGATTCGACCACTTTCAAAAATACATCTTTCTGGAGATATGTTGACCAAAATCTCTTAATCTCTCCCACAACCAAAACCATTGTCCTGTTCTCAGTAACCATGTGTGCCTTATGTCCTTTTAGGGGATGGAGCATACTAAAATATGACATTGAGAAAGTAAGTGAATTCTCTCCTAACTAGTAGTAAGTGCCTTTATGACTAGATCTGTGCATTATCTTAAGTACGCAGTATTCTTAAAATTGTAACAGCTGGTTAGCCACTTATTGCTTAATAAAAACGCTTGTAAAATTGAAGATGAATAAATAATTATAAACTCAGCATATTCATTCTTCTCCTTATCACTAACATTTTCAAACTCTTCCTTTAAATCACAAGCTGATGTAACTAAGTTATGACTTTTATACTCCTCCATACTTTCATTATAATGACTTACCAAAACACTGTAAAAGCTTTTATCTCTTTAAAATCGACACGTCCGAGATATAAATTTTCAAACTTTGTTTGGAACGCTGATACAATTGGCGGGAGACCCAACCCCACTGGATGCCGGTGGGGCTAGCGTGGCAGGAGACATACCCATAGACCCAGGTCAGTTTCATTCTTGGGCATATTGGGAACGCATCTCGCGCGTCCGTCTGCCTCAAACTGTTTGGTTTCCTTTGTCTGCTTGCGCTTAGTTGTGGCGTCTCTCCTTGGTAAAGTACTCAATTGCCTGTTTATTAATCTAGCTAGCCTAGCTCTGGGAGTTCGTAGCTATGTCGGATTCAAGCTTCTCGGGATCCAGAGTTTGCGCAGGGAATTTGTGCTCCGCCAAACTAGTTAAACTTAAGTACGATCGCCATTCTTTGTGTACAGCATGTAGGGGTCAAGAGTGTTCCCAGGAGAACACATGCAGTGAATGTATGGAATGGAGTCAGGAGTTTTGGCAAACATACAGTTCCCATCAGGTAAAGCTGGTTAGGGATAGGGATAGGAAAGCCTTTAAGCATAAGGAAGCTAGGCTATCATCTTCTTCGGTGGTGGCATCGGCGTCACCTCCTCTACCGGCTGTTCCTTCCTCCTCTCCTACCCCCTCCTCTACCGCTGCTCTTTCCCCCTCTCATATTCCCCCTCTTCTTCACCAGCTTCCCAGTATGTTTTCCTAAAGCCAAGCCCAGCCTCGAGGCTGATAAATCAGAATTCGTTCTTTTCAGAAATCAAATGGAAGCGCAAATGAACGGTTTCATGGAGTCGGTCTTAAGTTTAGTGCGCTCGCACCGTAGTCCGGGCGTTAGCGTCGGTCATGACGTCAGTGTTGGTGTTGGAGATAACAATGTGGTTGTTTGTGATCGTGTTTCAGGCGAGTTTGCTCGTTTTTCTGAATCTTTTGAGCAAAGGCAACTGTCCCGCTCGCCTTCTGAGGCTAGAAGACAGTCCGGCGCTGGCGAAAAGGTCAGAAATTATTGCCCACGAGCAGGCTCGTCCTCTAAGGCACAGGAAAGCCTTAGTCCTGGTGGCGGAAGTAGTAAGCTTGACTCACCTTCGAAGCGTCGAAAAGCTTCAGGGAGACGTGAAAGTGATCCATCGATGCGTCGATCTTCTCGCCATCGCCGACATCGCAGGATGGTGTCCCCAGAAGCTTCGTCAAGGCGGTCGCAGTCGAAGCAGCACTGCCTAAGGTTAAGTTCTTCTGGTGAGAGTAGCAGCAGTTCATCTTCAGTCTCTTCATATTCCAGCTCTTCGGATCCCATCCCTCCTCGTCATCGCAAGTGGGATCAGACCTCTCGGCCCTTAAAGAGGCAATCTTCGGATAATTCCTGCCCTAGGGTTACTAAACTCTTCAAGAAAAGGACAGCCAGCCCTATACCTGGTTGCTCAGCGTGGGGATCCGATCAAGAAAATACATTTCAGACGCTTCTTCCCAGGTCACCTAGTGCAGTCAAGAGGCCTAGCCCTCTCCAGGAAGTTCCGCTTAAGTGCCCGGGCCTCTTACTCCTCCTCCTACACATGGAGTGTCTGCTCCTTTGGCTACATCCTCGCCCTCCCAGGAGTCTATTCTGTTGGAAGAGAAGCTAGAAAAGGTAGTCCGCAAAGTCCTTGGTATTCCTGAGGATAAAGAAGTCGTTCCTCCTCAACTCCTGGACGGTCTGGGCACGGAACCGATTCTTTCTGGTGAAGAGGAAGGTCCAGGTGAATCGGGGCCTTCTTCACATTACGCTTCTCTACTCAGCTTTCTGCTGCAGTCGTACCTGCAACATTTTCAGCCGACAGCCCCCTCTTCTCCGACTTCTACGTTGCGTCTAGGAAAACAAGGTCCTGCCACTTCACTTCCCAAGTTGGTACTCTCCACCGCCTCCAAGAAAGCATTAAAAGAGGTAGAGGCGTGGTTGGAAGCTGAGAGGTCCTCGGGTAAGTCGTCGTTTGCGTACCCTCCTTCAAAGCTGTCGAAAAGGAGGCAAAATTATTACAGCACAGGAGCTTCTCCTTCAGTGGGATCCGCAATTTCAGCACAAAGGGGACTTTGGCTCCCTTGTGGACCCCTCAAGACGCATTTCATTCGAGGCAGCCAAGACCTTCTTTTCTGCCTAGATGTAGAACATTTTTCCAGGAACCTCTTCAAGCTCCTAGAGATTGTCAGCTTTATCGATTGGTCAATGGGAGCTATTTTTAAACAGGTGGAGCAGGCTAATGTCGCAGAAGACGTCTTGAGAAAATCACGGGGTTCCTTTCCTGCACCGATATTGCTATCCATGATGCGGCAGGTGAAATTTCCTCCCTCTTCGCCATGGCCACTCTGAAGAAGAGAGAAACTTGGTGCTCGTTCTTATCTAAGGCTGTGACTTCTTCAGAGAACGGCGTTGATGTTCGCACCCTTTGACAAGGAGGGCCTTTTCCCAGAAGCAGTAGTGAAAGACGTCCTGTCAGCCATGGATAAGGGCGTCGTCACACATCCTGTCTATGTCTTCCACCAGACCGAGGCCTGCTCCCGCTCCTTTGACCAAGATGGTATCTCCTCTTAACAGGCATCCGTTTCGTAACTCCAGGTCCAAACCTTACTCAAGGTCCTGCTCCAACTCCAGGGGTCACAAGTTCTCCTCGAAGCCACAAGGTCGTCATACCAGTAAGTAGGATCCCTGTCCTCCATGCGCCGGTGGGGGCCAGACTCAGCCTCTTTTGGGAGGAATGGAGAGACAGAGGTGCAGATCAGTGGGTGGTGCAAGTGCTCCAGCTAGGCTACCGCCTTCCGTTCACCCAACCTCCTCCTCTCTCCAATTCTCCCATTTCCTTGACAGCATACTCAGGAGGCTCAGTCAAGTTTTTGGCCCTAGAGACAGAAGTCCAGTCCCTCTTAGGGAAAGCGGTCATCAGTAGTGCAGGACGTGTCAACCCCAGGTTTCTACAACCGCCTGTTTGTAGTCCCCAAGTCATCAGGGGTTGGAGGCCAGTTCTCGACGTAAGTGCTCTCAATCTGTACTTAGTGAAAACCAAGTTCTCCATGAAACAAACCGCTCAGTTCTTCAGGCACTAACTCGGGGGATTGGATGGTGACCCTCGACATGGAAGATGCCAATTCCACATTCCAGTACATCAGGACTCCAGGAGATATCTCGGCTTTGTTTTCAAGGACAGAGTTTACCAGTTCGGGCCCTCTGCTTGGCCTGTCGACAGCCCCAAGTGTTCACCAGGATTCTCGCCCGATAGGTCATTGGCTCCACCTGGAAGGAGTTCGGATCTCCTTGTACCTGAGACGACTGGCTACTCCGTTTATCATCAAGGGACCGCTGCATGGAGGACCTTCACAGAACCTAAGGTTAGCTCGGGACTTAGGGATTCTGATAAACACGGAAAAGTCGAGCTTAGTTCCTTCACAGAGGATTCTTTATTTGGGGATGACTCTGGACAGTCTAGTTTTTCAGGCTTTTCTGTCTCCCAAAAGGGTCTCCTCCTGCCTTCAGATGGTGGAGAAGTTTCTCCTCCTGGACAGTTGCTCCACCCGTCAGTGGATGGCTCTCCTGGGAACTCTGTCGTCAGCGGAGCAATTTGTAAGGTTAGGCCGTCTGCACATGAGACCCTTACAGTTTTCCTCAGGGCTCTTGGGACAGAAGGACCCAAACGGACTCCACAGTCTTCAACATTCCCCCCGACGTCAAGGGGCATCTTCTCTGGTGGAAATCGCCGGAAAGGCTTTTGGAGGGTCTAGATCTCCTCCCAAGACAACCATCCCTGCAGATGTTCTCAGACGCGTCCAATGTTGGGTGGGGAGCACATCTAGCCAACCTCAGGACGTCAGGAGTTTGGTCGGACGAACAGAAGAAGCTCCACATCAATGTCAAGGAACTGTTGGCCATTCACCTCGCTCTCCAGGACTTTTTGACCCACGTCTCAGGCCAAGCGGTCGCTGTTCACGCCGACAACTCGACGGCTCTAGCCTACATCTGGAAACAGGGAGGTACCCATTCCTTCTCCCTGTTCAAAGCTGCGAGGGACCTTCTTCTGTGGGCAGACAGCAACAGGGTGGCCCTGTTCCCTCGGTTTGTGCAGGGAAAGCTGAACGCGGACCAACTCAGCCGTCGGAACCAGACTCTCCCTACAGAGTGGACCCTGCACCCGCAAGTGTGCCTAGATCTGTGGAATCTGTGGGGCACTCCCATAATAGATCTCTTTGCTACCTCCAAGAACCATCGTCTCCCAGTGTTCTGCTCACCAGTTCCAGAACCACTGACTCACTTGGTGGACGCCATGCTCCTAGACTGGACGAACCTGTTTGCTTATGCCTTCCCTCCTTTCGGGCTCATCAGGGAGGTGATAAACAAAGTGAAATTCCACCAGAAGGTCGAGCTGATCCTCGTTGCCCCCTTTCTGGCCAAGGAAGGAGTGGTTCCCGGACCTGCTAGATCTCCTGATAGACTTCCCAAGGCTTCTCCTCAAAAGAAGTCGCTTCTCAGACAACCCCACCTAATGAAGTTCCACCAGGGATTGTCCACTCTTGCTCTGACAGGCTTCAGACTGTCAGGAAGCTCATCAGAGCGCGAGGTTTTTCAAGCAAGGCTGCAGAGGCTATTGCGAGATGCAGAAGGGACTCTTCTAGTAAATTATACCAATCCAAGTGGACAGTCTTCAGGAACTGGTGTAGAAAAAATAGTATCTCCTCTTCTTCGACGTCTATAACTCAACTTGCCGATTTTTTTTCATTTACTTGAGGGATTCAAGAAAATTGATGCCATCAACCATCAAGGGCTACAGAGCTATGCTGTCCTCCGTCTTCTACCATAGGGGTTAGACCTATCAAATAACCGAGACTTGTCAGACCTCCTCAAGTCCTTAGACACAGCTAAGACCCCAAAACCTGCCCTTGCCTGGAATTTAGATGTAGTTTTGAGGTGGTTGATGTCTCCAAGGTATGAACCTTTAGAAAATCTTTCTCTTAGAGACCTCACTAAGAAATCCCTTTTTCTGGTTACTTTAGCAATGGCAAAGAGGGTTAGTGAAATACAAGCCATTGACAAGGAAGTGGGTTTTTCGCAAGGTAATGCTATTTGCTCGTTCACCTTGAATTTTCTGGCCAAGAACGAGTCTCCTTCCAACCCGTGGCCTCGGTCCTTTACCATTGAGAACCTCTCCGAAGTGGCTGGCCCTCAAGAATTGGAGGCTTCTTTGTGCCCCGTTAGAGCTATCAACACTTACTTAGCCAGAACGGCCAGCATCAGAGGACGTTCCTCTAACCTGTGGTGTTCAGTGAAAGATCCAACCAAACCTTTATCCAAGAATGCCCTGGCTTTCTTCGTCAAGGAACTCATCTTAGAGGCGCACAGGCACATCAACGAAGAGGACGCACGCCTAGTCAAGTCTCACATTCACGAAGTGCGCTCAATAGCAACTTCAGTGGCTTTCCGTCATAATAAGTCACTTTCGCAGATCACACAGAGCACCTTCTGGAGGTTGAAGTCGGTGTTTGCGTCTCACTACCTTAGGGAGGTTGAAGTTGCGTATCAGGACCTGTTTGCGTTAGGTCCCGTATTGGTAGCAGGCTTGGTTTTAGGGGGAACACACTAGGGGGGTAGGTTCTTTATCTTTCCTTCCCCTGTGGTTTTTATGGTTGCTGAGTTAATGGGAAGCTGGGGTGCTCAGTTCACCTGGAGTACCCTCCATTCTAGTTGAGCTGCTGAGGGTATAGGGAAGGGGGATGTATTTAACTGTTTTTAGGTTAGGCGGTGAGACTCGTTTTTCAGTCTGGTTGCTTTCCAATTGCTCAGGGCAAGAGCAAAAGGAAGTCACCCCTTGTCTTAGTCAGCGGTGTATTTCCCTGACTGCTTGGGTTGTTATGGAGCAGAGTGGCTAGCAGTGCTTACGCCCAATGCCTCTGCAGGTAATGGAGCTTCAACCAGCAGCAGTACCTCCTGCAAAGCCCATCTACCAGGTAAGGTGACTCCTGCCCTTTTGTTGGTAGGGATCCTTAAGATACCCATGGTTAGAGTTTGTTCCTTTTCTTTTTTTTTTTGTGTGTAACCTTTCAATAACTGGTACCTCATCCCCTGCCCTTCCACCTTAAATGTGGAATCAGCTTTTACAGTGTTTTGGTAAGTCATTATAATGAAAATGACATTTTTATGATAAAATGATGTTTCATTATACTTACCAAAACACTGTAACGTAAAAACCTCCTCCTCCCCGCAGGGGAGACGTTATCTCAGGTTTTCACTAATTGTGTATACCGAGAATGAAACTGACCTGGGTCTATGGGTATGTCTCCTGCCACGCTACCCCCACCGGCATCCGGTGGGGTTGGGTCTCCCGCCAATTGTATCAGCGTTCCAAACAAAGTTTGAAAATTTATATCTCGGACGTGTCGATTTTAAAGAGATAAAAGCTTTTACAGTGTTTTGGTAAGTATAATGAAACATCATTTTATCATAAAAATGTCATTTTTATCCCATAAAACTGGTTCCATTTGAGATAGAGAAATGAGAAGTTCTATATCAGTATCTTGATCCATATCCATATAATTGATGATATGTTTTCATGATGGAAAGTAGTGACCTACTAATGCTCACCTCTTGTAAAGGCGGAAAAAAACTGCGCATTGAACATGATGGCCAACTATGACTGCCAACGGGAGTGGCACCACGTCCAGCCAATGGGACAAAACTCGTGTAAAGCGGCACCACGGCAGCAAAAAATCCGCACCGCTTTAGTGTGAAAGGCTCCATTATGTTTATTAGTTGATTTGTAAGCACGGTGCCGCTCCGCTGGCGGAGGTGGTTTTAAATTGTCTATTGTGAAAGGGCCCTTAAAATCTTCTGGCTCATTCTTCCAAACACCCCAGGGATCCGTCTGCGTTTGTTCCTAAGACAGTCTCTCTCCAGCAATATCCCTCTCATGGGAGTAAGCCCAGGTCCAGTCTAGGACCTGCTCCAATGTCTGCTTCTTAGCCAGAAACTATCAATAGGAGCTCAAGCCCTTGCGCAAGAAATGAAGAAGACGTCCTCCATGCACAAGTGGGAGCCAGCCTTCTCGAGTTTTGGGGAGAAGTGGAGTATTAGAGGGACAGAACAATGGATTGTCAAGGTTCTGAGGGAGGGCTACTCCATTCCGTAGTGCATGTCCATGTTTCCCACGTGTCAGTTATGTAATTACTTGGTAAGTTACATACTGTATATAAAAATGACATTTTTTAACAAAATAAAGTTTTATATATACTTAACAAGTAATTACATGATAGGAACCCTTTCCGCCTTCCTGCACATGGACATAGAGCATAAACGAACTGAGCTCTTCAGCTGTGTTGTACCTATACTTCCCTGGAAGTGGACAGGGCACTTACCTGCACCAAAACAGAAGGGTGCTACTGCGAATTTCAAATCTAAAGCTGCCATTAAAGTAGGAATAATACCTCCGTAATTACTTGGTAAGTCTATATGAAACATTATTTTATCATAAAAATGTCATTTTTTAAAAGACTATGCACAGACAACATTTTGTCCTTGTGAGGTACTTGGGGATGGGGGAGTGTTGGCACTGGCATTTGGATTCTGGTAGATAATCTGTTTCTGTAGGTCAGCTGGTGGGCAGGTTGCTTATTTTTAATATCATTTGCTTGGCACATGGTAAACAGCACTGTAGGGTTTGTGCTGCATCCCCTTTTAGGCTCCTGTTATGTTGCTTTTTACCTTTTACTTGTCATCTATTCCCTCTGGTCTTCCCTCACCTGTAAGCTGTCCAGCTGTAAGTTTACGCCGCTGCTTTTTCCAGTGCTCATTCTTATTTTGAATTCTTTGGGCAGGCACTATGAGTCTCATAAAGTCACTTTGTGGTCTCATTTTACTGATATATTTATTTATACATTGTTGATTTCTTGGGAATTAGATTAAAATCTGAATTAAAATCTTTATTCTGTTTGTTTTTAATAAGATTAATCCATTTCATTTGAAGGTGACTGAGTGATTTAGTAAGATTAATCCATTTCATTTGAAGGTGACTGAGTGATTTAGTAAGATTACTACATTTCATTTGAAGGTGACAGTGTATGTCTGCCTTTCCATTTCAGGTGAAATCCTGTGGTAGCACTCAATTTCTCTGGTTTTCCGTACAATATTTATTCCAAAAAGTTCAGTATGTCTCCTTGGTAATAAGGAGATAAAAGAAAATATTGCCGAAACTACAACTATTACAGAGAGAGTGAGTACAATTAGAACTTTTCTTAGTAACATTTTGCATTGAAGTCATTTATTTCCAAGCCTCTGAACGGTACATCTTGCGGCTTCTTCCTGGTCGATCTTCATGGTACAGGGAAGTCATGAGTCTTGGTAGTTTGTAATATACTTTGATGGAACAATTAAAAGCTCAAACATTGAATTGAAACAAATCTTTTCAACTTCATAAATGGTTTGGTCAAAGTGAATACACAACAAGCCATTAACTGGTAGTTGTGTAAAATTTTTTTTGGATGAGGGAGGTAAAAGCACATTTGCATATTGCATAAATCATACCAAGAAGATGGCCAGAAGCCACATAGCTCTCAAGGACCTGGACAAGTGGCCCTGGGAGCACAAGAAACCTGCAGATGCTTCTGAAGTGTTTCATAAGTTGTCAGCTTGATTGAAAAAGTAATGGTTTGAATGATAAAATTTTGTCCTTTTCGACAGATGGTTGAGCACATGAATAAATAATACAGTATATCAAACTACATGTAATGTAAACTTCTTGACCACATTTTGCATAGATAAGAGGGAGCTTCCAAGCTGTGACCTGGAATATGTGGTAAGTGTAATTTTGATTATGAATGCAAACCATTTGATGCATTGCATGTTAAAAGGCTTTTGTGCTGTGTATAGGAGATAACCCCAAAGGGATTAGCTGTGGAAAGTGACTTGGGCTATACGGTCACTTGTCCATAGGGGATTTTATGCTACAATTATCACTCCATGCATAAATGTAAACAGATCTTTGAAGCCAGTCTTCTGCAGTAGGGTTTTTGAAGGAGGGACTTGGTCTGGCATAACTACTCTTGGATTGTCATCGTTCATTATGGAATATATCTTCTATAACTTGCTGATCCTAGTGGAGAATGACCATTTCTCCAGTCTGTTTAAGTCTGTGGTTGGGAGCATAAAGCGCTAACTATACAATCTTATGCATTACTTGGCATGTGTGGTATTACTTGAAGGGTGATGTTAATAATGTTCTATTGGTTATGTTGAGTTGAGCTTAATTATATTCCTCTCCCAGAGGCAGTCATATGAAGGAAGTGTAGGCTATATTGCTCTGTTGACATGTAGAGTATCTTGTAATTTTTTTTTGCCTTTTAACAGAAGCTGGATTTAAGTTCTTGAAGTACTCAGTCATTTTAAGTTTCATGCATAGTTAATGTTGCTTGCACTATATGTCTCCCTTGTTAAGGCTCCTTGAACAGTTGGACAGGAAAGCTAGGAAGATCAGGTTTTTGCCAATCTTGCTTAAACTGTCTTCTTGAGTAAGTTTTGATATGTCTATTGAGGTCAGTAAGATAGAAGCCTCATGTTTTAGGTGGAATGTTAATCTCATTCTTGGGTGAGGGAAATATTGATGTCAAAAGTTTAGAAGAATGTGAAAAATAAAAGTTGAAGAGAATTTGTTAATGATGCACACTAAAAGTTATACCCATAATATCTGACAAATGTTATATTTGAAGTAGCTGATAACTTTTAGTGGAGGAAAGTTGCCTAGAGTTGGAAGAATAATAAAACAAGAATGTAATCCAGTGTCCTTGACATACACCAAGGTTTTAATTGCATCTGATTCCCCTAAATACTCTTGAGATTACAGTAGTCAGAATCAGAGTAAAAGAAGAAGGGTGAATTATGTTTTTAGATTTTGATATGGTAATAGGGAATTTGATGGTTAGTGTTACCAAGAATAAATGTTTTTCATCCTGAGTGTTCGTTGATTCAAAACAATACGACCCCATTGCCCTTCTTTGGGAGGTGCAATCAACCAAAGCCTCCAGCAGCAAGACAAAAGGATGAGTTATTATTGTTAGATTCAGTGGTCACTGTACTTCAACCTAAAAATGAATTTTTAGGTAAAAACCAGTGTCACTTTGTTTCTACAAGAGTATAAATAGGGAACTCTAAACATTTTTATACCCAAGAAACCTCATGGGGTTGCTACAAGGGTGTGGAGAAAAATCATTTCGGACCCATGCTTCCCTTTTTGGTTCATTGAGATCATTTACAATTTTTGGTGTTTTTTTTTATAGCTTAGGTAGAATGGCATTTTCATACATAATAGCTTCAGTATTTTCCTGTCTGTAATCCTCCTTACGAACAGACCAGACCTTATAGGGGACCTGTATGGGAAATTTGAAATGTGACTTGGTCTTGTTAAACTATATTGACAAAAAAAAAAAGTCCCCTAAAGCATTATTTAAGATACTTTGTTCGTCCTGAATAAATCTGTGCTTTTTCTTATGTCAGACAGGTTATTGACCATTTACTTCTTATTGTGTTAATGAGTATGGTTTGATTTTAAGTGTGGCCGTTAAATGATGAGATGTGTTGCTGGAGTCTTTTTAACTGTACCATGGGGGATTCCATGTTAATCACCCAGGCCTCGTCACACATGACATAGGCTGCTTGTGTCTCTGTGGAAAAGGATTATTTTCTTGAATGTCTTAGAAACAATGTTGTGCCGTAGATGATAGTGGAAACGTGTTTGTTGGATGATGTTTCTGGATGTTTTGGAGTGATTTTGCAAAGACAGTTGCGATCTAGAAGCTTCTTACACTAACTTATCAGTGTGGTATACAGTTGGGAAAAGAACAGTGGTCTCTGGGACTTCAGAGTAGCAGTTTAGCCTCTCCTGAACTTTGTAGCATCAGCCAGCGTCTACGGCACAGCTTGGAGCTCTGTTCCATAGATCTGAAGTGTAAGAACAAAAGACATCTTGTTTAAGGCAGCGTGACTTCAAGGGACCTCTCAAGAGTATTGGGGCTGATGTTCCTTCAACCAAGTAATGTACTGTTATTCCAAAGGTATAGGAAAGTTGTATAGAACACCTCTTTTCAATAGCAGATCCTTAAGTCCAACAAAATGAGTGTCATATAATAGTAATAATTACTTATCACTTCATTATCATGGCCCTTTGGTAGTTTTGTACTTCATTCTCTTGGCATTTTTAACATTATCCTGTGCCTCCTTCTTACTTACATTCTGCTTTTATATGGCTATGTGTGCAATCCATCTGTTTTGTTGTGTGATAAATGCTTTGTGTGCTACCATCATACAGTACTCTAGCATGGATTTTCTGTGGCCTGTCTAGATATTAAAAAAAGTTTTGATGACAAATTTTCCTTTTTATATAAGTAACTTAGCAGCCAAATAATTATGTAGCTATTAGTTTCTACTTTACGTGGCAGCTCAAAATTCAAAATTCATGGTAGCGCTCTTTTGTGTTGGGTGTAGGTAGACTGCCCTGCCCACTTTCGGGGGGAGAATAAGTACAACACAGCTAAAGAGCTCAATTTTTTCTGCCAGTCAAAGACTAAACATTTTCACTGGATGGTTAGATATTTTCTTCATTTGGTGAAGTACTCTGTTTTTGGTAGTGTTCCGCTGTTAATTAGCTTAGCTAATATTCAGTTAACGTTCTCAATTGTGACGTTCCTGATTTTAACATTTGACTAATCATGTCAGACTCTAGTTTGTCTAGCATTAGGTATTGCAGCAAAGGCTGCAAGACTCAGACTCACTTCGGCTAAGTATGACACCCATACTATCTGTAGTTCTTGTAGGGAGCAAATTTGTTTGCTTGATCTTAATTGTGAAGAATGTAAGGATTGGGATAAGGGGAAGTGGAAGACTTTGCAGACACATGTAGATAAATTACAATGTGACCAACTGAGAAAGGCAACTGCTAGGGCTGAAGCCAAGGCTTCCACTAGTTTGGTTAATTCTCCGAAAGTTGATATTGTTGCTTTGCCTATCCCTTCAGCACCTGTGACCGCCCCCTATCTCCAGCCCTCCGATTTTTCCTGTTACTCCGTTACCTGGCTCTCATTCTTCTGAACCCAATGCCATTGCCATCTTAGAAGTGCGAGTGGATCAGATTGGGAATTCTGTGAAAGTCCTAATGGACAAATTTAACAGTGTCGAGTGCAGTGTTAGTGGAGGAGGTAGCTACTCGTCCAACTGATGCTCCTAGGCCAAGGTCCTTGTTAAACTCCCCGTGCTCACCTGGGAGGAAGCAAACTGGCAGTCCAAGGGAAGTCGGTGGGGTTTGCCCATGAGTAGTTGCTTCCTCAACTGAGCCTGTTGCCCGTAAGGCCTAAGACTCGGAGGACCACCCCTGGAAAGGCGTGCACATGGATGTTCATACCGTACCATCTAGTGATTCGGACTCTGTGCTCAAAAAGCACAGTGGGCTTTTTGCTAAGGTGTCGAGGCTGGTGACAAGGCCAGGCTCCTCGGTGGAAGATGACTCGCCCCCCCCACTTGTAACTGAGCTATCGAGAGAGACCACAGCCCGCTCCCTTCGTGTAGTATTTTGAGAGTCCCCTGTTCAGGCTCCTTGCGCCCATTCAGTGTCCATCGAGCACCATAACTCCAAAAGAATGTATGCCAGTCCTGTGTGTAAACGTAAGTGTCCGAGTGCCCAGAGTCTGAAAGTGCAGTGTATGAACTCCTGTTAGGGGACCATTCTGTGTCTGAGCACCCATCGTTTGAATGCCCAGTGTCCAAGCGTCCATCATATGAGCGTTCACTGTCCGTGCTTCAGTTCGTGGGTCCCCAGTGTTTGAACGTTCCAAGTTGGAAAGTTCACTGTATGAACGTCCAGTTTATGGAAGTCAGGTGTCCGAGCGCCCATCGTATGAGAGCCCAGAAGCTGAGCACCCATCATGTGAGCGCCCAGTGTCCGAGCTACAAGCTCCTGACTGGCTAATGCCATTGAAAAGTGTCACAACTTCTAAGTGTTCTGTGTCCGATCGGTCAGTGAGTGGGCATCCAGTGTCTGAGTGCCCAGTGTCAGTGGGCGCTTCCGTTGATGTTCATCCATCTGTCAGTAAGTGTGTGGTGCCACAGGTAGGACAGCCAATACCTGGTGTAACAGGTGAGCCACCCCCTGTTGTTGGGGACCCGTTGTTGGCTTCTATTCAGCGCCGACTAGATAATATTCTGAGCCTTCTACAGAAACCAGCCCCTGTGGTTCAGGACCCTACGAACCCTCTGATGTCACCCATTTCCTCTGAGGAGGAACTAGTAGAAGAACAACAACCAACATCGAACTATTCGGCTCCTTTATGATTCTTCTTGGTGTGTTATCCTTCGTTCTTCTCTCCAGCCACCCCATCTTCTCTGGGCTCGGCCTTTTTGGTGGGGCAACTTGCAGGAACTTCCAGGTTACCACTTATGGTTCTTTCCTCTTCCTCTAGGAAAGCTTTAGCCTGGATTGACGACTGGATGTCGGAGAAGAGGGATGTCGGGAAAGCAGTCTTCTGTACGCCTCCCTCTCGACTGATACGGCAGAAGTATCTGTCGTACGCCACTGGAGAAACTCCTTCCTTGGAAGTTTCTGCCTTTTCTGAAGGGGACTTCTCCAGCCTCATCGAGGCAACATGTCACTCAGCCTTCTCCTCTGCAAGGATCATTTTCACTGCATCAGAGCTGGACCATCTTATTAAAGATATTTTCAAAGTCTTCGAGGTCCTCAGCTTCCTTGATTTGACAGTAGGGGGATTAGCAAAGAAGATTGAGGACTGCGCCATGCTTCAAGAGAACGTTGCAGATTGGTTGGAGGTTCTAGCTTGAGCTGATAGAGCAGTGAGAGACGGCACTCAGGAGCTGGTGACCATATTTACCACTGGGGTCCTTAAGAAACGAGATTTGTGGTGCTCGTTTACCATTAAGGGAGTCACTCCCTCTCAACGCTCCTCTCTCCTGTTCGCTTCTTTAGACAGGACCAGCTTATTCCCTCAGGAGACCCCGGAATGAATAATGGCTGAACTTCAGAAGAAGTCAACACAGGACCTTCTCTCACAGTCTGCCAAAAGGACTAGGATCCCAGCATGAGCTCCTTCAACTGCCACAACTGCCAGGACGTCTTCTCCATTTTCTCAGCAGCCCTTTCGAGGTTGTTGTTGTTGTTGTGGTTCCCCAGACTCTGTTATGCCAGGAAGCCTGCACTGCAGGAAGGACACCACGCTTACTGGATCTGACCATAACTGTGTGGTAGTGTGGATGTTGTGTTGTTGTCTAAGGGCTGCCAAGTTAGGGCAATCTACTAAGAGATGTGTAATTGTGTGGGGACTAACTTGGCAGAGTGGACATATGTCTGTTTGGGTGTTGTCTATGCGGTGTTTGTAGGTGTTTAGTGATTGGTGATGACCACAGCAAAGTCGAGTCAGGTGTACTCTCTCCAATCTTGAGAGCTGTGTTTCTGTGCTGCTTATGTTGGGTTGGGCGGGGGTGCCGAGTATTTTGTTGTTGGGAAGGTTATTAAGTGCTTGTCTGGTGAGGTGAGTATGGATGTGCTTTTTGTTTTGTGTGATGTTTGTGGGTGGTGGTATAGAATTCAAGATATTTGTATAGTGTCTGTGTGGTGTATTCACTATTTTGCCTGTGTGTTGGAGGGTGGTCGTGAAGGTAATATCATGGGCTGTTTGTGTTATGACCGATGCCAAGAATTGTGTGCCTCTCATGTCTAAGTGTTGCCTGAAGGTTTCGGCATGTAAGTGTTCTATTGGTGTGGATTGTGTACTGCCAAGGATGATTCTAAGAGCTGTGTTTTGTATTATTTGTAGTTTGTTTAGTTGTGTGTTGGATATGGCAGGGTGCCAGGCTGGGCTGGCGTAGTTTATTATGGAGCGGATGTATTGTTTGTATACTGTGATGAGCGTTTCTTTTTGTTGTCCAAATGTTGTGCCTGTTAGTGATCTTAGTGCATTTAGTCTAGGTCTGCATTTCTTGATGTTACTGACATGTGGAGCAAATGACATTGAAGTGTTGTATGTGACTCCTAGGATTTTTGCTTCGTGTGTGTGTGGAATTGTGGTGTTGTTCAGCGTTGCTGTGGGTCTGTACTGATGTTCTTTGTTGTGACTAGTGAGTAGTGTACTTGTGGATTTTGTTGGTGCTACCTGTAATCTGTTTTGTGTGAGCCAGTTTTCAAGTTGTGTTATGTAAGTCTGTACTTGTGTGGAGCATAAGTTTTTTTCTGCATGTATTGATATGATTGTTAGATCGTCTGCATATGAGCAGATGTATATTTTGTTAGGTGGTGTTGGTATGTCATGCATGAATAGGTTAAAAAGTGTTGGGCTTAGGACGGAGCCTTGTGGGACGCCGTTCGGGAAGTTTCTGATTTTGGATGACTCGCCATTGTAGTGTACAAATGTTTGTCTGTCTGTTAAGTAATTGGCGAGCCAGCGTTTGGTGTTGTTGTGTAGTGTGGTGTTGTAAACTTTGTTGATGAGAAGTGGTCTAGAGATGGCGTCAAAGGCTTTACTTATGTCTATTGTGATTAGCAGTGTTCTTTGTGGTGGGCGTCTGGAGTTAATGCCATCTTGTATTTTTTGTGTGAGGTTGGTGAGTAGTGTTGTTGTGGAGTGGTGTGGTCTGTAGCCATGTTGAGTGGGTGACAGTGGTATGTGTGGTGTGGTTTTGCGTAAGATGAGGCGTTATACTACTTTTGATGGTGTGCAGAGTAAAGTTATAGGTCTGTATGAAGCTGCTTGTGTAGGCATTTTGTTTGGTTTTAGAAGTGCTATTATTTTCCCCAGTTTCCAAATGTGTGGTATAATGCAGTGTGCGTATGAATAATTGGCTATGTTTGTGTGCCATGGGGACCTAGATGTTTTAAATGAATGTTTGAAATGTTATCAATGCCCATGGCTGCAGAGTTTTTAAGTTGTTTAATGATTCTAGCAGTGTCTTCTGTTGTGGCTAGTATTACTGTTAGTGCAGCAGATTGCTGTAAAAATCGTTCAGATAGTGAAACAAGCATGAAATTTGGCACAAACATTCCTAAGACTACGCTCTCTTAGAAAAGGGCGCTGGCCACCTGAAAATCCAAGATGGCGGCTATTTTTCAAAATGGCCGCCATCTATGTTGAGATTCACTGGTTTGGGAGCATCTATTGGATGGAATATGCCAGTTTTTTTTTTTTTTAAACCTCGACTTTTAGGTTATAAAAATGTTCCATACCACACATTTTATTGAAAACCCTTACTAAATGAATTGTAACCAAGATGGCGTACAAAATGGTTGCCATAAAAGTTTTTTTCTATCCACAGCGCTAGCAGACATAGAGACCAACTGTTTTTATTTAATGGTATATTCATGTGATCAGACAGTTTAACTAATATGCTATTTTCAACTGAAATAGTAATGGTATGGTCACATACAACATTGTGTCTAAGACTGTAACCATAAAAAAAAAGAAGAGAAATACGGACTAAACGCAACCAATCTATGTATAGGTCTCTCAACCTACACCTTTGAAAAATTCGAGGATAAGAAGGTAGGCATAGCATGACACGTTGGATGCTCAAGCTAGATTATCTACTGAAGAGAGGCAATATTTATCTAGACTTCACATTTGCAAGTGCACAGAGCTGTGCAGGGAAGACCCAGCTTGTAGCACTTGCACCTTTCCCTGACAGCCTGCTTTGCATCCACATTTGGTAAGCTGTTGGCAACTCTTGGCTAAGGGCGAGTTGGTTGTCCAGAGGACTTGCCATGCTTCACCAGACTTTTGCCATCCCCACTCAGCAGGGTTCTCTGGCTGTGGCTGACACTGGGTAGCCTGCCCCCACACACAACCAGCCTGGTACGCAGCACGCTTGGTGTGTTGGAGGAGAGCTCCCTTGGTTGGTGGAATGGCCTCATATGCCCTTTGTTTTCTGGCAAACATATCAAGTCTAGCCTCATCCACAGTGCCAGCAGTGCTGGATCTTTCATACATAAGTATGACAAACCTCTCCAGGACCTTCAGGTCACTCTCTTCCACTCTGAGAGGGTAGTGACTCAGTTTGGAGAACACAGTGGAGGCCTCTGGAAAGATGTTCCATGTCTGCCAGGCGGTCTTCTTGCCCTTGCTCCGGAAGGCTGACACTGTATCACAGCCTGTGAACGCATGGAAGAAGAGCATGCCATTCACCTTCTCCTGGCCCAGAGAGTTGCACAGGTCATGCACAGCAATCCAGCGCAGGCTCTGGCCTTGGCCAAATGCCACCCATAGCTTCTCTAGCCCTAGATTGTGGAGAGTGGAGAAAGCACTGACTGCAACGACAAGAACATCTGTGTCATTTGCTTTAACCGTGATGGTCTTGGCTCCATGTTCTGTGGCATATTTGGCATGGAGAAAGATGCGGGTGTCAGCTTCCTCATGAGAGCACTTTTCCAGTCCCTGAAGACTAGCCTCATGAGTGCTGAGGACAGCAGACCCTTTCGTGGCAATGACAACATTTGTGGCAGACATCTGGGCAACTTTGTCTGCCAGGAACTGGAACAACTCTGTCTTGTTGGCATCGTGTCTTAGGAAATTGCGCCAGTTGGATGGAATTGTGTTCTTGTCTGTCACCTTGCGCCTTCCTCCTTGACCACGTTGGAGCCTGGTCTCAGCTTTGAGGCTGGATGTATTGTATACATCAAATACAAGATGTGATGATGTGTACTTGCTGCTATAGGATTGTATCACAGGCAAGAAGTCGCAAAGTGCATAGCCCTCAAAGGTCTTTCCTTTCTTTGGTGGCAAGGCATGGACCAAAGCTGATCCATCTACAATGAGGACATCAGTCTTTGGTTCTTTGTCTTCTAGTGTAACATGACTCTCCAGGACCGAGGTCAGCTGAGACTTCTGACATGTGTACAGCCTACCACCCTCACTAAGGGAAGCTGGGAATGTTTGATTCGTGCTGGAAGAATTCCTGCAGATCACATTCACGGCTCTGACAGGATATAAATAGCTTTGAGAAAAGCTGGCAATCCTCCTTCAGAAGTTTCTGCTTTGACTGTTCTACAGGAGCAGCTTCTTGCCTGAAGAAGTCAGTTCTGTTCTTCTTTATCGGCTCATAGAAGGAGACTGCATTGTTTGCCAAAGAGTCTGAAAACTTCTGAAATTTAGTGCGGCCTCTGTCAAGGTGTGTCTGTAGAAGTTCTGCTGAGCTGGGGTGGGCAATGTCTTTGTTGTCAATGGAATACAGATCCTGGCTCTCTTCCTGAAAAGGACTTCCCAAGTGTTGCAAAGCCAATGACAGCTTGCTGACTCTCTCCAAGAATGTCTTCTGCGCATGAGGTGTTTGTTCATGGTGTGTTGTCTGCTCATTAGACTCCTTACTTTGAACCTCTGTTTCGTATGCAGACACCAAGCGGATGATCTCTGGGCCAGCCACCATCCATCTTCTGAGTGCTGACGGATCTTCAGTCAGCCCAATGGCTCCGCCATCAGCCTTTATAAAGGCATTGGTCTGCTCATGAGCTTGGTCAAGAGCCATTGCTGAGAACTGGCGACTGGTCTTGTGCACAACAAAGTTGCCAGCCTTGAACTCCTTGTGCAACTCTGGGTGTGAACTCTCTAGGGTAAGCATGTCCCTGAGGTGAATAGGCAGCCAACGAGCATAGTTTGTATTATTGTTGGAAAAGAAGTAGGGTATCAGCTCATGCAATGCCTGGCAGTAGAGGACAAAATTGGCCTCACGGAAGGACCTGATCAGTAGGAATATCACAAGTTCCATAGACAACACCATGTGCCAGAAGTGGAACTGTGGACTCTGCTGTCTTCGAAGGTCACACCACTCCTCAAACTCTAATGCCTGCTCATTGTTGTTTGCTTTCTCAGCACAGTAGTCAGTGATGCTGTCCTCAGGAGTTTGTACAAACTAGAGGCTGTAACCTGGTGCATCTGCCGTGTCCTGGTTACACTTGCAGCTGACAGGAAGGATTCTGCAGTTCCAGATGAAGCAACTCCTGCCTCCACCAGAGCTCTCCCCCGCTGGCACATCCTGTCTATTCAGGTGCGGCTATCTAACTATAGCTGGTCTGGGGCTGTTAGAAAGCATTTGGGACACTAAACTAAACTATACTACAACTACTAGTCTAAGACTACAGGATTAGTAAAGCTGGATTAGCTGGCACTGAACCCCATGCTGAGTTACACAGCAGTGATGTCACCAGTGTGCCCTGGTTGTGTGCAGACATACACTCTTTTACATTTATTAATTTTCCTTCAAAATTGATGAGTTATTCGAAAGAGATGGCCTCATTAGGATCTAAAACCACAGAAACCAAGATCCATGCTTAAAACGATAATTGTTGAACGGGCATTATTTCTCATTATAATTATTGTTTCTACCTTTTCTTGGCAGCCATATAGCCCCCATATTTAAAAGGTAAACTGTACTGGAAGCTACAGAAACATAATATTCAAGAAATAGTATGGAAGAGCTTTACCATATTGCTAGAAGCAAATACATGCCATTCTAGTGAAAAATTAGCCAAAATCTGTCTATACTGGCCGCCATCTTGGAATTTGGCCGCCATATTAAATTTTTGCGTGGCCAGCGCCCTTTTCTGATAGAGGGAACTTTAAAGAGCACTTGTGCAAAATTTCATGCTTGTTTCACTATCTGAACGATTCTTATGAAATATGCAATTATCTGCTGCACTATGTGTAATCTAATGGGAACTGTTGTTTGCGTCTGTAGATGTGTCTGTCTTCTTTGTATTTGCGTAGGTGGCTGATATTTGCGTAGTGGTTTATTAAGATGTTGGCTACCTTTCGAGGTAGCAAAGGTCACTTCCAGTCCCGTCCTAGAACCAACCTCCAGACAGTATGACCTGTCAAGAAGCCTACCAGCATGTTTGCCCCTCACAAGTGAGTTATCTGTCCTCCGTGTCCCAGTGGGAGCAAGACTCCTTCATTTTTGGAGTAGGTGGAAGATCAGGAGTGTAGAACCGTGGGTTCTAAAGGTCTTAAAAGAGGGCTACGCAATCCCGTTTAGAGAGAAATGTCCCTTAGTAACCTCTCCCATCAACTTAATGGTGTACTCAATAGGCTTGGAGAGGTTTTCGGCCCTGTCTTAGAAAATTTCAGCTCTACTCGAGAAGCAATCCATGGAGGTGGTCAAGGATATAGGCACAGAGGGGTTCTACAACCGTGTCTTCATCGTTCCCAAATCATCGGGAGGATGGAGACCTGTCATGGACTTCAGTGCTCTGAACTTCGTTCAAACAACGCAATTCACAATGAAAATGAACCAGTTGGTCCTGTCAGCCACCAGGGATACTGGATGGTCACGATCGATATGCAGGATGCATACTTCCACATTCCAGTACATCTGGACTCCAGGAAGTATCTGAGGTTTGTGTTCCGGGACAGAGTCTTCCAGTTTTGGGCACTGTGCTTCGGCCTCTCCACGGCCCCTCAAGTTTTTACTCCGTCTGGCGAAATGGTTGCATTTGATGGGGATAAACATATCTCTTTACCTCGACGACTGGCTCCTACGACTCCCCACGAGATCTCGGTGAAAGGAGGGCCTTCAGTAGACACTTACAACTCGCTCAAGATTTAGGATCATTAATAAATTTCAAGAAGTCATAACTATAGCAATGTCCACCGTGCTTTGCAGCTAAGCCCCTCCCACTGATTACATCATGACCATTCCTTGAGGCTGATTGGTTGGCAATGGTTTTGAAAAGTTGGTTAATCTGTGGTTCTTTTCATCTATATTTATTTTGCAATGGTTGTTTTACCAAACTAAAATAAGTTCTGGTGATTATCAAAAGGAAAGGTTAAATTATCCCCTGCAATAAAATCAATACGCATCTCTTAGAAATAAAAAAAAAAACCAGGAAAATATGAATGAAGTCAGGAGTGTTCCGCGATGCCACAATGTTGTGTTTCGTAAATGAGGTTAACCTGAATACGGAGGTGACACAGGGAATGTCTGCATTCGAATCGGTGCATTTTGATCACTGGACAATGATAATTACTGTTTGATACTGTCAAGCATGTTCACCATTCTAAATTTAACACAAAGATGTTCTCAGAGCTATGCAGACTGGTATTTCATATTGATTTAAGGTAATTTTACTACATTTTAATAGTAATAAAATTGATTCATTCATCGATACACATTCGGAGGGACGACAAGAAGTGACTGCACTCTACAAAACCAGAATATGCTTATGTTTAACTTAAAGTTACAGTATGATAGGCTATATGAATCATATATTGGATATAATTTGCTGAAAATTTTCTTGAGGACATTATCTCCTTTTGAAATAACAGCACCATAAAAAATGACATAGACCTATAATGTCCTATGCCTTTATGATGTTTGGATTTATAGGCCTATCTTATAAGCAGCCATTTTATTGTGGTTCTTGTTGTGGTTATTCTTGTTTTTGTTGCTGCTGTTATGGTGCTTGTAGTCTTTGAAAAAATTTCGTATGTTAATGTTAACATTGCAGAATGAACACAGACTTATTCATAAAATACTGTAAAGAATTATCTGCCTACTCTTGTTAATTGAAATTTAGAAATTTGTTTAAATTAAAAGTAATCGAGATCTTTATGAATATAGTCTATGCTAGAATATTTTCCTAACAAGAGAGAGAGAGAGAGAGAGAGAGAGAGAGAGAGAGAGTGTGTGTGTGTATGTATGTATGTGTTTGTGTGTGTGTGTGTTACGGACTCTTATGTATCCTTTTGTCCAACAGGTAAGGGTAATCTACAAGAATGCCCCCA
The DNA here is from genome assembly GCF_040412425.1 of Macrobrachium rosenbergii. Lineage (NCBI taxonomy): Eukaryota > Metazoa > Arthropoda > Malacostraca > Decapoda > Palaemonidae > Macrobrachium > Macrobrachium rosenbergii. Next base: position 29,257,981 of record NC_089781.1, read on the forward strand.
AAAGCAAATGAATCATGGGCTACTCACAGACTGGTTTGGATCATCTCATACGTAACTTTTTCAGCTATCATTTTTTTTTTTTCTTATTTTGTTAAGTATCTTATGATGCCTTCCTACCATAGCCTCCATTTTCATAGAAATGCTACAGCAGCAATATAATTTGTTATCCCTTCTGTAAATATATTTACAATAGTTCATTGAGAGAAGTTTTGATAGTTGTGTGTAAGACTGAGACAGTCCTATGACTGATCTGTGTGTGCCAGTGGCTACGTGCCCACAAGTTTTACTTTTATTCTCTGTGGTATCAGTGGTGTTGCAATTACTATGGCCATCCACACATGTAAGTGTATGTGCACTTGCTTATATGTGTACATTCCACTTTATGCATATACATTATATATCGTGGAGTTGAAACTACTATATTAATTAAGATATACTGTATTTCATCAGATATGAGTAGAAAATACTGTATTTCATCAGATATGAGTAGAAAACTATTTGCGATAAGAAATTGAAGTGTAGGCCCATACCCTGTCATTGCCTCAGAATATAAGAAATTGGCATGTAGGCCTAATCCCTCAATGATATTAACATTTGAAATGGCTGCTTAAGTCTATGCTCCATTTCAATTAAAGTGGTCTATGTGGGCCTACACCAATTTAAAAAAAAAAAAAAGATGCTTGTGTATTTAGGCTGTGCATGATAAAAAAAAGATGCACAGACAGAATGATCCAAGATCTTCATAATGATACATAATATATCTTTTATGGGAGATAGCAGTTGCATACTTCACAACTCCAGTAACTCAAATCTGTGGTGTCATGATTCAAGCATGAAACTCAACATGACCGAACGGAGTCAAATTCATACTGGTAATCATTTGGACTGTAAACTAGTGTGATGTCATTCCCCCTTCTAGAGCTAGCCAATCACTGGCGTGTAGTGGGCGGGGCTTAGCAGCAAAGCTAGGTGGACTCTGCTGTAGTCCCAAGTCAGTCGATTCTGTATTTGGGGGATGAAGATAGATTCTCTGAATTGAGCCCCCGAAATCAAGGAGGACCTTCGGTGGTGGCTGGTGGAGGACAGATTTGCGATAGGAAAGTCACTGTCTCCAATGAGCCCCAACTAATGTACTCAGACACTTCAGATCTGGGTTGGGAGACTCTCCTCAGTGGCATGGAGGTTTCAGGAATGTGGTCTCCAGCCAAAAGGAACCTTCACATCAATGTAAAAGAGTTAAAGGCAATATATGTAGCCCTTCAGTGCATTGTAGCGGAGACCTTCAACAGGACAGTTGTGGTCCATTCGGGGAGCATGACCGCTCTGGCCTACATCAGGAACCAAGGAGGGACTCATTCATTTTTGCCCTACGAAGCAGCCAAGGGCTTCCTTTTGTGGGGACTAAACAACAGGACCTGCGTTGTCACCCGCTTCATCGAGGGCAAGATGGACGTCCTTGCGGATGAACTGAGTCGTGGCAAACGTTCTACCGACAGAGTGGACACCCAGTCCACAGGTGTGCACAGACCTGTGGAGGCTGTGGGGAAAGCTGTCGATAGACCTGTTTGCGACATCAAGGAACCATTGTCTACCTCTGTACTGTATTGTTCCCCTGCTCTGGATTCTCAGGCATGGGTGATGGATGCCATGCTGCAAGATTGGTCAGATCTTGGTTTATACACCTTCCCTCCCTTCAGCATGGTGAGGGAGGGATTGAGGAAGTTCAGCACCCACAGCAACATTTCAGTGACCCTAGCAGCTCCTTTTTGGCCGCACAAGGAATGGTTTCCAGATCTTATAGGTCTGCTGATGGATTTTCCGGCTACTTCCTCAGAAGAGAAGTCTTCTCAAACAGCCGCACTTTCTCCGATTCCATCAAGGGTTATCCACTCTCGCTCTGACAGGCTTCAAACTGTCAGGGAGCTTGTCAGAGCGAAAGGATTTTCAAAGAAGGCTGCAGAAGCTGTTGCAAAGTGTAGGTGACAATCTTCTGCTGCACTCTACCAAGCCAAGTGGGCAGTCTTTCGGAGTTGGTGCTGAGAGTGGAATCTATATCTCCTCTTCTCAGACATCTGTAGCCCAAATTGCAGATTTTTTGTTACTCCTTAGATCCTCCAAGGGGTTAGCTACATCACCATCAAGGGTTACAGGGTGATGTTGAATTCCATCTTCATACATAGAGGAGTGGACCTGTCCTCTAATCAGGATACTAGTGATTTGATAAAATCTTTAAATACACGCAAACAAGAAAAACATTGTAAAGTCGCTTGGAACTTAGACATTGTCCTCAAATGGCTTTCAGGCCTGCCTTTTGAACCTTTAGAATCCTCCTCTCTAAGAAACCTGATGAGGAAGACCCTATTCTTGATGGCCGTCGAGGAACCTGTAGAAGGAGCAATCTACATCTAATTACTCGGCACTGCTCAGGTATTTCCTGATCTGTGACCCTTCATTCTTCTCTCCAGCTTTGTCGCCGGGTTCGGCCTTCTCGATGAGACAACCACCAGGTACCGCCAGACTTTCCATGTATGGTTTTATCTTTGTCTTCAAAGAAAGCTTTCTCCCGCATGGACACTTGGTTAGCAGAAAGGAGAAATGTTGGGAAAGCGGTGTTCTGTTTGCCTCCCTCTCGAATGATAAGGCAGAAATATCGGTCTTATGCAACTGAAAAAGCTCCGTCCTTGGGGTTTCTGCCTCCTCTCAAGGGGACTTCTCCAATATCATTGACGCTTCTCGTTGTTCTGCTTTCTCATTGGCCAGAATTCTCTTCACCACCTCAGAATTAGACCATTTGCTTAAAGACATCTTTAAAGTCTTTGAGGTCTTCAGTTTTCTGGATTGGACGGTGGGGGCTCTAGCCAAGAAAATAGAAGACTGTACGTCCCTTCAAGAGAACTTCGCATCGGACTGGCTGGGAGTGCTGGTGTGCGCTGACAGAGCCGTAAGAGATGGAGCACTAGAGCTGGCAACCATCTTCACAACAGGAGTCCAATAGAGCTACAGAGGAAATCGACTCAGGACCTCCTCACTCAATCCACCAAAAGGACAGAGTTCCCCACACGAGTCACTGTTTCTACCACAGCTACTAGAACATTGCCTTTGCAGCAACAGCCTGTCGAAGTTCTAGAGGTCGTTTCCAGTCCCAACCTAGAGCCAACCTCCGAACTTCCAGACCAACCAAGAAATCTGTTAACAGGCCAGCACCTCGTAAGTGAGTCGTCCGTCCTCCGTGTTCCAGTTGGAGCAAGACTTTCCCATTTCTGGACAAAACGGAAAAAGAAGAATGTAGAGCCGTGGGCGTTGAAGGAATTGAAAGAGGGCTACGCAATCCCTTTCAGGGAGAAACCTCCCTTAGTAACCTCTCCCATAAGCTTAATAGCCTACTCGTTAGGCTCAGAGAGGTTTTCGGCCCTATCTCAGGAAGTGTCAGCCCTACTAGGAAAGAAAGCCGTGGAAGTAGTCGAGGATGTAAACATGGAAGGGTTGTACAACCGCCTCTCCGTGGTTCCCAAGTCATTGGGAGGATGGAGACCTGCCCTGAACCTTTTCTTTCAAACAACGAAATTCAAAATGGAGATGAGTCAGTTGGTATTGTCGGCCATCCATCAGGGAGACTGAATGGTTACGATCGACATGCAAGATGCTTTCTTCCACGTTCCAGTTCACCCAGATTCCAGGAAGTATCTGAGATTCGTGTTCCAGGACAGAGAGTTCCAATTTCGGGCACTTTGCTTTAGACTCTCTACGGCCCCTCAAGTTTTTACCCAGGTACTCGCACCCGTAGCAAAATAGCTACATCTCATGGGGATAAACATGTCACTGTACCTGGACGATTGGCTCTTACAGTCCCCCTCGAGATCTCGGTGCACGGAGGACCTGCAGAAAACTTCGTCACGTTCAAGATTTAGGCCTTTTAATAAACTTCAAGTCATCGCAGCTAGTCCCGACTCCATCTATTCTATATTTGGGGACAGTGATAGACTCCCTGAGTTTTCAGGCTTTTCCATCCCAACAAAGGATCCTAAATTGTTGCAGAAAAGTCCAAGACTTCGTAACTCGCTCCTCCTGCTCAGTCAACTCATGGATGAGTCTTCTGAGAACCCTTCCATAGAGAAGTTTGTTCCGTTAGGCAGGCTAAACACAAGGGTACTGCAATTTTTGCTCAAGGCCAATTGGCAAAGGAAGTCGTTCTTGGATTCATTCTCAATATCACTCCCCAGATAAAAGAGGACCTTCGGTGGTGGCTAGCAAAAGACAGATTTGCAACAGGAAAGTTTCTGGCTCCAACGAACCCTGACCTGACTTTATACTCAGATGCTTCGGATCTGCGTTGGGAAGCCCTTCTCAACGATATGGAGGTTTCAGGAACTTGGTCTCCTACCGAAAGAAACCTTCACATCAACGTAAATGAATTAAAAGCGATTCATCTTGCACTTCAACATTTTGTGATGCAAACTTTCAATAAGACAGCATGACTGCCCTGATTTATATCAAGAATCAAGGAGGGACTCATTCTTTTACACTCTTAAGAAGAGCAACGAGACCCAATTAGTGACCTGCTTCATTCAGGGGAGGATGAACGTCCTTGCGGACAAACTGAGTTGTGGCAAACAGGTTCTACCGATGGAGTGGACACTCAATCCACAGGTGTGCACCGACCTGTGGAAGCTGTGGGGAAAGCTGGATAGACCTGTTTGCGATGTCAAGGAACTATCATCTTCCGTGGTATTGCTCCCTGGCTCCAGATCCGTAAGCAAGGGCAACAGATGCCATGCTGAAGGACTGGTCGAACCTTGACCTTACGCCTTCTCTTCCTTCAGCATGGTGAGGGAAGTGACCCTAGTCGCTCCCTTTTTGCCACACAAGGAGTGGTTCTCCTATCTGTTAAGCCTTTTGACAGACTTCCCAAGGCTACTTCTGCAGAAGAGAAATCCTCTCAAACAGCCACACTTTCTCCGATTCCATCAAGGGTTATTCACTCTTGCTCTGACAGGCTTCAGACTGTCAGGGAGCTTGTCAGAGCGAAAGGATTTTCAAGGAAGGCTGCAGAAGCTATTGCTAAGTGTAGGCAACAATCTTCTGCAGTCTACCAAGCCAAATGGTCATTCTGCAGTCTACCAAGCCAAGTGGGCATTCTGTAGTCTACCAAGCCAAGTGGGCAGTTTTTTTGGAAGTGGTGCCAGGAGCAAAACCTCTTCTAAACATCTTTATCCCAAATCGCAGATTTTCTATTACATCTTAGAACTGTGAAAGGACTCTCAACATCTACCATCAAGGGTTACAGAGCAATGTTGAGCTCAGTATTTAAACATAGAGGAGTGGACCTGTCTTCAAACCAAGACATCAGCGAGAAAAACCCTTGGGAATCGCTTGGAACTTGAACGTGGCCCTTAAATGGCTGTCAGGACCCCCGTTCGAACTGTTGGATTCATCGTCACTTCGGAACCTGACGAAGACCTTATTTTTGATGGCACTCGCTACAGCCAAGAGAGCCGGTGAGCTTCATGCCACCAATAAAAGGGTAGGTTTCTACAAGGCAATGCTGTATACTCACTGATTTTGGATTTTTTGGCCAAGAACGAAGACCCGACTAACCCTTGGCCTTGCTCCTTTTCAATCAAGAGCCTGTCCGAAGTACTCGGTCCATCTGAGGTTCGGCCTTGAATCTATGGTGTTCTATGAGACCCCAGCTGTCCTTTGTCCAAGAGTGCATTATCATTCTTTTTAAGATCCGTGATTTCAGAAGCACATTCGGAAGTTCATGATGATTTACTGCCCTTATGTAAAGTAAAGGCTCATGAAATAAGAGCCGTGGCGACGTCTTTGGGTTTCAAACATAGTCTCTCCGTTCAATTTTGCAAACAACATTTTGGAGGTGGCAAGTCAGTGTTTGCGACGTATTACTTACGAGATACTGAAACTGAACGAAAAATGCAGTACTTTAGGTCCGTTCTTCGCAGCTGGCATGGTATTGAGGGGATGAAGGATAAGAGGCACGCCTTCCTTTTCCTCTATCCACTCTCCTTAAATAAGGATAGTTGCACTTCTTGTGAAGTCTGGTGAACACGAAGTCGTGAGTGTCACCAGTCTGTATTATATGGTTTTTGGCTAAAATTTTGTGGTGGTGTAGGTTGATTTTATCTGGTCTTTGTTGTTCTATTGCACTGCACCCAGGGCAAGGGCACATCCACATATTATTTATGTGACCCTTTTGGATTGTAAGCTTTGGCAACCTGTGTTTAACCTCCTACGTTGCAAAGCACCCACTCAAGTAGAGGTGACCCTTGGCTCTACCGCCGTGCCGCTACAGGTCGAGAGGAGCTACAACCAGAGGCAGTACCCGTCTGCCGTCGCTCCCTCACCAGGTAAGGTTACAACAAGCGTTTCAAGATGCCAGCTAACTTTCTCTTCCAAATTCTTCTCTATATCAGAGTTTTTTTGGGGTAGTATATGCCCATTCATCCCACCTCCAATCGGCACTTAAGTCTTAGTAACTCATGAGGACCGTTTTCAACAAAATAAGCCTCATTGTCAAGTTCTCTCTCCAATACCGTACGTGCTGAAGCACATGGTATCAGAGGGATAGGTGCCTCTCTGGCATTTAAGAAGAACTTCTCTGTTCATAGGATTTTGAATGCTGGTTCTTGGCTCTGTCAGACCACTTTCACTTCCTTCTACCTGAAGGACGTTGCCCACAGGTCTTTGGACACTTTTTCCTTGGGTCCGGTGGTGGCTGCTACTTCCCCCATTGTAAACAAGAAAATACCATATAAAGATTTACCCTCTTATATCTGCAAGTTCACTTACTTAGCTTTAATATTATATTGGAAATAATGTAATAGTGTTCATCCTGTTAGTGTGAGCAGGTACAATAAGATGCCTTTGTAAGTTACTTTCCAGAAGTTGATAAAACATTACTGCTTTTGTCATCAGGTATCCTAAGTTGAAAAAACTGTTTGCTTTATAACACGGTACTGTATGCATTGTTTATGTGACAGCATATGGATAGTTTAAGTGAATTTGAGGGAAGAGTTTACTGCTTTTTGTCCAGAGATTTTTGTAAGATACACACTTGTTAAGGAATATTGTTTTCCTTTGCTTTGTTTGATGACCAAAGATGCATTACAGTATACAGGATGATGTCTGGTATTCTTTGATTTCCTATAATCCTTTGGTTCCATGAATGTATTTTTTGTCCTGCACTTGATGTATTTGCTTTTGACGCAGATGTCTTCTGGGCTCTATTGTAGTCCACTGCTATGTGCTCTAGTCTTTAAAGATTTATTGCAAGCTTTGGTAGTAGTAGTTATTTTACATGTGAACAGTGTTCGACGTATATTCAGCTCTTCCGTTATCCAGTTATGGAACTGGCTCAAGTGTTCAGACTTGACTGGCTAAGGTATGATAGGCATGGCATGCTTGTACACATTGCAGGCCCTCATGCTCATGCCTAAATTCACAGTTATGGGGGTCAAACTGAAATACAAACAGCTTCTAAGCCATATTTAAATGATTTATACAAAATTGCTGGATTTAGAGTAAGATTAAGAACTTAATCAGAATGTTTATATTTTCTGCTGTGTATTTTGATGGTTAATCCAATCTGCATTTTTTTATTTTTGAAGATGACTGCATGGTTGTTCTCTTCAATTTCAGGTGGCTTCTTCCATCAGTACCTGCAACTTTCTGAGATTATCAGAGTACTTTATAGAGGTAATCATTATGGTCGACATCTGTCTGGGAAAATCAATTGGCTCTGTCCAGATCAGAAGCAAAATTTTAAAAATGTGTATATTTTTTAAACAATGACATCCTGAGAGTTGTCTGTTTAGAGAATCTATGACCTTTCCAGAGTGGGTGAGTAAACTGATAGAAATTTTTCTTTGTGATGTTTTGCTTTGAAGCCTTGCTGGTGTAGCCACCAACATGTGACAAGTTGTAAACCTTAAAGAAATTTTGGTAGAGTCTATATTTGTAGTTTCTCCAGTTGTTATGATCTAATTTAAATAACAACGAACTCTTCTGGGTCAGCTCTGTCAGAATTTATGGTGTCAAGACAGTTCTGAGGTAAAACTATTTGTCAATACTAATAACTTCAAAACCTTTTACACTTCTTTAAAATCTCTCTCTCTCTCTCTCTCTCTCTCTCTCTCTCTCTCTCTCTCTCTCTCTCTCTCTCTCTCTCTCTCTCTCAAAAAATAGGAATATACCCTTTACCTGTTTAAGGGATCCAATTTAAGCTCCCTCACCTCTTGCCAGAAACAAGTCTGACGCCTTTTGCTCTTCATTTGTTTCACAGGATTACTGTCATCTTTGTTGGTCAGCGACTTCATCATTATGTCAACGTTATCATCATCATCCTTGATCCTTGTAAGGGGTTAATGCTGTCAGTGCACCTCATATGGTACACTAAAGGCATTACCTTAGGTTTCCTTGCAGTGTTCCTTTCGGCCAGGGCTGCAACGTCCCTTTCGGCTGTAGCTGCAACCCTTTTCCCTTTTTATTTATTTTAGTGTACCTCTGTTCACATTCTCTTTCTACCGTCTTACTTTCCACCCTCTCCAAACAACTGATTCATAGTGCATCTGCGAGGTTTTCCTCCCTTTTCACCTTAAACCTTTTTACTGTCAATTTCCGTTTCAGCGCTGAAGGACTTGGCCTTTGGCCTAAATTTTATATTCTATTCTATTATATTTGATGTTTTTAGTCAGACTTGAAAAATGAATCCTTCCTAGTATCTTTGGTATTAAACACTTACTACCTGAATTCCAAACTTGTTAAAAAATTTACAGCCTTCTGGAGGACACAATAAAATCCTTCTCAAGATCCTGTGCATACACTGTCTTTGAGCAAGACCTCTCTCCTGTAGTTACAGTACCATATAAAGACTGCCATGATTGTTGATTTCTCTGGCACGAAGTCAGACTTTCAATTGTTGATTTGAAACTTTTCTCTTCTGCCTCAGAGCCTTTTCCAATACTTTCATAGCATATTTCTGCAATCTTAATTTTCTCAGACTTTGTTCCTCTCCTCTCAGTATGCCTAAGGTAACACCCACATTACAAATCTTGAAGCATTTGTCTCGAGATTTTTTATCAGTTGACATCTTCATAGTCAGGAGTTAATAGTATACCTTGAAATTAATTCATAACCAAAGCTAATTTTGAAATAGAAAATCTGCCAAGTGTGTAGACACACATCAGTGAATACTAAAATATACTGTATTTCTTGCTTTCCAGGTAGATTTTGAGAGGAAAGAATCTGTCAGTATCAACTTTACCTACTTACTGACATTCAGAGGCAAACAGATGTCAAAGGACAATGTATATGTTTAAGCTAGCTGGAGGAAAGCTGTCAGATACAACAAACCCACATACAAATGGAAGAAGGTGCAGAGGGAAAAGAAGGAATATATAGAAGAAATCAGCAGTATGTACTGTATTTTAAATTTTTTTTACAGGTATTGTTCCATTAACGATGGGGTTAGGTTACAAAAACCCCATCATTTTGTGAAGTTAACGTATCTTGAAATTAGCCCAACCTACACTGTGGTACTGTACTGTATATACTGTACAGGGTACAATCTATATGTATGTTAGCCTAGCCTACACTATACAGTACAGTGGTACCTCGGTCTTCGACCGTACCGAAACTCGACAAAATCGGATTCCGACACGAAATGCCGAGAAAAGTTTGCGCCGGTTCCCGAACAAAAACCGGAATCCGACCCGACGCCCGACGCGATCCGACCCATCGACGAAACATATGATGTTTGTAAACAAAAGTGTTTTGGTAACGCCGCCGCTAGTTGGCGTTGTTGGTGGCGCATTCTTCCACGCACATTTAAAAGCACTTAAAGCCCACTCACGCTGCCGCTGCTGTTTGAAAAAGAAGTGCAGGCTTGTACAGGTGAATTTTTGTCTCCTGCAAAATTCTACATTCTCTCGGAATCATGGGTCCCAAGCCAGCCACAGCTGATAAGCAGAAGAGGAAGACTGTGAGGACTACTATTGAACTGAAGAAGGAGGTAATTGAAAAGTATGAAAGGGGCATTCGTGTGACTGATTTAGCGTTGGAGTATAGGTTACCCAGGTCCACCATCAGCACATTTTTAAAGAACAAAGAAGCCATTAAGAGTGCTAGTGTTGCTAAGGGGGTTACGAGTTTGACGAAGCAGAGGCCCCCCGTAATAGAGGAAATTGAGAAACTGTTATTAGTTTGGGTCAATGAAAAACAGCTTGCGGGGGATAGCGTATCTGAGGCCATGATTTGTGCGAAGGCCAAAAGTTTGCACACTGACTTGATAAAAAGTACACCAGGTTCGAGTACCGATCATGAGTTTATGGCCAGTCGTGGATGGTTTGATAGGTTTAAGAAAAGAAGTGGCATCCACAGTGTTCTTAGGCATGGGGAGGCAGCGAGTGCTGATAAGAAAGCTGCAGAAAAGTACGTGACTGAATTCCAGCAGTACGTGGATGAGAATGGTTTCGTATCAAAGCAAGTGTTCAATTGTGATGAGACAGGCCTCTTTTGGAAGAAAATGCCAAAGAGGACCTATATTACAAAAGAGGAGAAGAAATTGCCTGGCCATAAACCCATGAAGGATAGGTTAACTCTACTGTTGTGTGCAAACGCTAGTGGGGACCTTAAGATCAAGCCTCTGCTAGTGTATCACTCCGAAACCCCCAGAGTTTTTAAGAAACATAAAGTTCTTAAAAATAAGCTGAATGTAATGTGGAAATCAAATGCTAAGGCCTGGGTAACTAGGCAAATCTTTCGAGAGTGGGTTTCTGAAGTGTGTGCCCCCACTATCAAGGAATACCTCGAAGAGAAAGGTTTGCCACTGAAAGCACTCCTCGTCATGGACAATGCCCCTGCCCACCCCCCGACATGGAATATGAGCTGGCTGACGAGTTCAGCTGGCTTAAGGTCAAGTTTTGCCACCCAGAACTACCTCACTACTCCAGCCCATGGACCAGCAGATCATTGCAAACTTCAAAAAGCTGTACACCAAGGCACTCTTCCAAAGGTGTTTTGAAGTCACCAATGAAACCAGCCTAACACTTACTGAATTTTGGAAGGAACATTTCCACATCCTCAGTTGTGTTAGGCTGATAAATAAAGCATGGGCCGAAGTTTCTAAGAGGACCCTTACAGCAGGCTGGAGAAACCTTTGGCCTGATGGGGCTCCTCTTAGGGACTTCGAGGGTTTTGATGCCCCAAGTCAGCTTGGAGATGACCCTGAAGCTGAACCCCTTCCTCTGCTTGACGCTGATGTTGAGGAAATTGTTTCTGTGGCCAAGTCCATGGGCTTGGAGGTGAGTTCTGATGATGTAGAGGAGCTGGTGGCAGAACACAACACGGAGCTGACAACAGAGGAACTCCAGGAACTTCACAAGGAGCAGCAGAAGGTTTTGGCTGAGGAGGTGTCTGAAGAGGAGGAGAGCAAGGAGGTGCCTACTACAGGCACTAAAGAAATCAAGGAGATGCTGATGCACTGGGAGAAATTCCAGGAATTCTTCGAGAAGTATCACCATGACAAGGCTGTAGTGAACCGGGCTATTGACTATGTTGACGACAACTTAGTCAATGTGTACAGGAAACACCTGAAAAAACGTCAACAGCAGACGACCCTGTACAGGTTTTTTTCTAAAGAAGAAAACCAGCCCGGTCCCAGTGCCAAAAAACAGAGAAAAGAGGAATCTCCTGAAGAGCAGCAATCAGACTGTATGGAAGGAGATTCCCCTTCCAACCAGTGATGCTCTCTCCATACCTCCTCTCCACATCCATCTCCACAGATCCAGATCCTCATCAATGCCAAGGTATGGGCCCTACTGTTGTGGTTAAAAACTTTTATTAGTGTTTATAAATGACCTAGAGATACAGTACAGTGAATATTTATTCATGCAAGTTAAAGCAATGAAAGGTGCCATAAATACAGTACACATTGAGTTACTAACAGTACATTTCAATTTGTGTTTAATCCACAGGTTACTGTACAGTACTGCACTCCATTGAATGAATCTCCCAAAGCCGTTGAGTCTGGGCTGTTCATCTGAGCTGTTCATGAGTGTCAAGGTATGGGCCATGCCGTATTAGTTGTTAAAACCTTTTAATGTTTATAAATGACCTAAAGATGCTTGTAAGATTAAGGCTTTTGTGTATTATTACAGCTCATAACAGGAAATGATGTTTCTACATGTTATTTTGTGTTTAATCCACAGATTACTGTGCAGTAATTGAGTGAAGTTCCTGGAGGAGTTCAGTTCTTGTGTGGGGGCAACTGTTCATATTCATCAACGTCAAGGTATGGATAAAGCTGTAGCCTACTGGTTGTGAAAAAGTTTTTAATTTGATTATAAGTGACCTGGAAATGCTTGTACAGTAAGATTAAGGATTCTTTTGTAGATTAGCCTACAGCTCAAACCATTTTTACATTTGATTTTGTGTTTATTCCACAGGTTTACTCTTCGTTGAATGAAGTCCTGGAGGAGTTCAGTGCTTGTGTGAGGGGCAACTGTACATATTCATCAACGTCAAGGTATGGATAAAGCTGTAGCCTACTGGTTGTGAAAAAGTTTTTGTGATTATAAGTGACCTGGAAATGCTTGTGCATACAGTAAGATTAAGGGTTTTTTTTTGTAAATTAGCCTACAGCTCAAACCATTTCTACATTTGATTTTGTGTTTATTCCACAGGTTTACACTTCGTTGCGTGCAAGTCCTGGAGAGGAGCAGCTGTGTAACATAGAGTGTACAGTACAGTAAATTTAAGTGTAGCAGTAGAACGTGTACAGTAAATAGTGTACAGTAATTTCAATTTAGGTGTAGCATTAGAACGTGTACATTTCAATTTAGGTGTAAGGTGTACAGTCCATAGTCAGTAGCAACGTACGTACAGTATTAAGTAGTGTTAAGTATACAGTAGTATTAAGTCTTATGTTTGTGCTAGTATTAAGGATTCCTTTTGTAGACTAGTTTTAGTAATCATTAAGTACATACAGTGCAATAATAAAATGAAAAATTAGTTAATTTCTGGTTTTCTTGTTTATCCCTTTAACATTGCATAGTAACGGGTACACGATGGCGGTAGGCCTCTTAAGGCTTACTTCTTCTCTCCCTCAAAACTCCATATTTTTACCAGTTTAATATTGCATAGTAACGGGTACACGGAGGTGGTAGGCCTCTTAAGATTTTGTGTTGTCTATGTTGGGTTACTGTACAGTAACTTCCTCTCTCCCTCAAAACTCCATTTTTTTACCCGTTTAATATTGCATAATACGTGTCGGGTACACGGAGGTGGTAGGCCTCTTTAAGATTTCTACTACGGTACATAGAGAAAAACAAAGCATCGGAGGTTGTCCACTGCTGCCAGGTGTATGATGAAGCAAAACATTGCTGGCTGTCTACTGTATGTACAGTGCTGTACATTCAGACATTTGGATACACATACTGTACATATGTAACAATAATTGATGATGAAAATTTAGTACATACAGTATGGTATTACGTACATACACTAATTTGGAAACAAGTGTAACTGCAGCGTACATAGGCTGCAGTCTCATGTTGGTTTTATTTTTTTTTTTTTTAGACAGGCGCACGTTTGCATTTCTGTAGCGAATGCAATGTTTACATGTGCTGTTCGTTAGTGAATGCCTTAAGGTTCTCGGTAAAGAAGAGCTTAGCCTGAGGTTAACTCAGAGATTCTGCTTACATACAAGGAACAGTCTCATGCTCGATTTTTTTTTTTAGACAAAGGCACCCTTGTGCATTTCTGTAGCGAATGCAATGTTTCGTGTGCTGTTCGTTAGTGAATGCCGTAAGGTTCTCGGTAAAGAAGAGCTTAGCCTGAGGTTAACTCAGAGATTCTGCTTACATACAAGGAACAGTCTCATGCTCGATTTTTTTTTTTTTTTTTAGACAGAGGCACACTTGCGCATTTCTGTGAATGCATTTCGTGTGCTGTTCGTTTAGTGAATGCAATGTTTCGGTAAAGAAGAGCTTAGCCTGAGGTTAACTCGAGATTCTGCTTACAAGGAATAGTCTCATGCTCGATTTTTTTAGACAGAGGCGCACTTGTGCATTTCTGTAGCGAATGCAATGTTTACGTGTGCAGTCCGTTAGTGAATGCCGTAAGATTCTCGGTAAAGAAGGGGTTAGCCTAAGGTTAACTCGGGATTCTGCTTACAAGGATATTTTATTGAAAAATACATGTTAGGGTATCATAACATTTATTGAAAGATGTTTTGCAGTGATTTTATACATTACAGTAGACTCTGAATGGAATTTACCATAAATTAATACAATCCTGAACGTACACAATGTTTATGTAATTACAGTAGTACCGCGATACGCCACCAGGACGGCGCCCTGGTTTGTTTACATTCGCGCTTGCCACAAGCTGCCGATGCCGACGTAACTTAAGACTTTTTCTTAATTTTTATAACAGACTCTACAGTACATTCGGCTTATTTTTATATATTATTAATTTAATGTAATGACCAGGCTTGTTTTTCATTGTATTTATCATTAACAACAGTTTTTGTGCGTACCCGTTACAGTACAGTACTGTACATTCTGGAGTGCATATGGGCTGCCTAGCCTAGCCTGCAGCGCTCGGTCTACCACTGGTAGGCCAATTTTTTTTGATACAGTATGCATTTAAAACTGTAAGAAGACTTTTAATAAGGTAAGTTATGTAACTCTGAACTTATTTAATTGTAATGTGTGTAGTGTTTTGTATAAAAAGACAAGGTTGGAGTAGTGACTGGTGGTCAGGAACGGATTAATCCATTTTCAGTTATTTCTTATGGTCGAAATTGATTCGGAATTCGACAAAATTGAATCTCGACATTCCTTCTAGAACGGATTAGCGTCGGAAACCGAGGTACCACTGTACTATGCTCTGTATAATGGTATAATACTCATTAATATCAGCTAATTCTAAAGGTTCAGTGAAGATTGACATATGATAATTCAGTACAAACAGAGAACTTGAATAACAAACAAGAATCAGATGTGTACTTGACAGGGGTACTTACTTGAACGGTTTCAGGCTGTTGATGTCTACATATGTAACTAAAAAGCAGAAAAGGAGGAGGATGATAAAGCAGCTGGATCATCAACTTGCTCCTTTTTAGCTGGTATTTCTTTGGGTGTTACAGGGGGATAGGATTTTGAGGAAAGAGCTGTCACTAGATTTAGAGGGTCTAAGCTCAAATGTGGGGGAAGGCGAGAGGGAAGGCAATGGCACTGGAGTCATTTTCTTGAGGCAATCCATTGTAGATTACACAGTCTGTTTTTTTTTTTGTTCTTCATAAATAACCTTGTAACTTGCATTCATTGCACCATCAGTTAAGGCAAATGCTTCTGCCATTGTCTTTGTCATAAACTTTTGCTCTGGCTCCTCTTCAATTTCTTCTTCCTCTTCTGCTCTTCTTCTCTCTTTTGCAAGTACAATTATATCTTCTGCCTTTAGCTCTACATCTTACACATCTATGAGTTCTTGGAAATCTTCCTCTTCAATTTTTAAATCTAAACTTCTTCCAGTTGTCAGGATCTTTTGTTCTGAGATACTATACAGACCGTCGGTCCTTTACATTAGGAATTACTTACGGCAAAGCTGGACACGGCCGTTAAACTCTTGAACAAGGTGGTTAGGCAGTAACTACGGCCAGGTAGGTGGGAATACCCGCCTGTAAGGATGTAAATATCCAGTTGGCTTCCGGCCGTCATGCGTTGCAGACATGTTTTCGGATCTCTTTCCCTGACTGTCGTTAAGCTCTTTATTATCCCGGTGGGATCTTCCTGTATTTTTGTGTATATATTGCATTTGTTTGATATTTATTAATACAAACCCATGATTTGTGACAGCCTTGCGTAAGCCATCGTTCCCCTGCGTCTGTGTCTCGGGTTTGACAGCCAAGGGTGTATTTAGAGGGGCGGAACCTAGTGGTAATGCTGCTCCCCCAGTAGCCCTTTATTTAGATGCTGAAGGCATTCCTCTGGCAAATCTCTGAAAGAGAAAGGCAGAACCAAGTAAAGGTTTGTTCCTAAGGGTCGAGCCAACTCGGGACTTACGAAACTGGAGATCCGAATTGGGACAAAGTCCTTCTTCTTAGCACCAGAATTGCCCACAGAACTGCAGTCGGCAAGACCCTCTGAGGCAAGAAGAATTCTTACTCTGTTGAGGCAGGGGAGAAGCTTGGTGTCTTGACTTGAATGAACTCCTTGTCCGAAGGAAATAATTACATCTGGTCGAGAACACTCTGGGAAGGAAGGACCACAGCGGCCCCCAACACTCTTGGCCCCTTGGGAACTGCAAGGGTTGTGAGTGATGAAGATTATTCGTTTGGGGAGCCGCGGTCCTGTCCCAGGGATCCTTATGCTGACAAACCTGTGCGAAGTTTTCCGAAAAACGAGGATGATCGCAACTTGAAGAGGAAGAGCCTCACTGCTTCTGAAGCGTGAAACTCCTGTAACTCTCTCCTTAGAGGGAGACCTTGACAGATCCCAAGAAACCCTCCTCTGCTACCTGGTTGTACTACAAGGCAATCAGGGACTGACACCCAAAGCATGCCAGGAGGCTAAACTCCGAAGACAAATTTGTCGGAGCTCTCTCTGTCCATCTCGCGCCTCTCAGAACAAGCGAGAGGAAAAGAGAACAGGTGAGGAGAAAGACTACCCCCACATGTCCTGCCAGTAAGACCAGCAGGAGAGGCGAACCGTTAGCAATAATCAACTAAAGGAGATTACTGTCACACGGGAGAAGAGCTCTTGTGCTGTGGCAAAGCACTTTCCTGGGAAGAGCACAATGTTCACTCGAACAGAGCCGAGAACCCGATTTGGAAAAACCAAGTGGGGCCGAACCGAGCCGATCGCGAGACTGGGTGGTATGAGTTGGACTGGGAGGCAGGCGCATGCTGAGCCAAGCCAGTCTCACAAATGCGACCAGGGGATGGGCTGGGCAAGTATGCCAAGCCAAGCCAATTGCGCTAACACAATCGGGACTGGACAGGGCGGAACTCGTCTGCCGTGAACTAGACTACAGGCAGTCCCCAGTTAATGGTGGGCTCGGTTAACAGCGATTTGGTTTTATGGTGCTTGTCTAGCGACGAAAATCGGCAATTTTTGGTGCCGAAAATCGCCAATTTCTGCTTATTGGCGCTGATAATTGGGTATTGGTGCTGATACATACCTAACAGAGGTGCCAATAGCCGAAAATCGGCGCTTTTCGGTGCCGATAACCCCCGAAGATCGCTGAAAAAGTGCCGAAATCGCCGATTTTCGGTTAGCAGCGATTTTCGGTTATCATCACACCCTCAGAAACGGAACCCCACCGATAACCGGGGACTGCCTGTAGTTTCCCCGAACTCTAAAATCCTTTGAGGCCGAGTCCCCCGAAGAAGGTTTAAAGGGGAATTCTGTGTCTGCTATCCTATATGCTTGAACCCTAAGGTTCAAGACAAGGATGAAACCCGGCCAGGCAACTGAAGCAGCTGGCAGGCAGTATCGAGACACCATACTGAGACACCTGGGTGTCCCGGCACCGAGACACCTGGGTGTCTCGGCACTTTCTCTCGTCCTTTGCCTCTCATAAGGAGAGCGCTCATGATTCATAGAATTCGAGCGACCCATGAGACTCCCAAAAATTGGGAGTGGCTGCTTTCGGTTTCCTAAAAAATCAAAAAGAGCCAGGCACAGAACCAGTCTTAGACGCAGACTTTTAAGACTGGCAATGAGGGACTCTCGTGGCGCCCGAAACGCGAGACCCCACAGGAGAGTGTGAAGCTGGAAGAGCCAACGAGAGAAACTTGCCTCCCAGAAGAAAATCAGTCCCTTAGAAGTCCCACAGGACTCGAAGGGAATCAATTCTGATTTTAGCCATTCACATTGGGGGGGGGGGTTGTGGTATGAATCCCTGCGAATAGGGGGGTTTACTGTACACTTTTCACATGTCTCAAAAAACATAGAAGAGATATTCCAAGAAAAAGTGAGATCAATATTACACAGGACGTAAAAGGCACGTGTTTATGTAGCAACGGCTAAGAACAAATTGGGAGAGGCTGGTCTTGCGGGACTCTTTTATAGCTAGTGCTACTCTAAAAGTGAGTCTACAATAGCCGTCTGTGCGTGCGCGCCTAAGGATATTTCTATCACATGATGTTGTGGGTTTGTATGTTAGGAAAAATACAAATTACTGTTGAATTTGTCATAACAAAAGTATTTCATTTGAGGGATAATTTTGATGTACTAATAATTCACTCAAGACTTGATTGAAATGTTCCCCTTATTGCTTAGGAAGGCAATATGTAAACATTTTATTTTGCTTATGCCTTAATGCTCAGTTAAAGCAAATGATGGTCGAACAGCTAGACAGTGGTTAGCGACAGGCAAGACCCTGCTGGGTTAGTGTGAGTCCTTTATCTTGCCTGTTTTTTTCACGCCCTACAAACACTTTCCCTACAAATGATCATTTTGTTAATTTCCTTGAAGGGTTGTGTATCTATATAAATGTTCAGTCTGGAGTACAGGTTAGGTTGGTTGCTCAATTTAAATTGGAGTACCCCCAAATATTGGTCCCTTATGCCAGTTTTCTTTAGATACTAGTCTGTTCCTTCTACCAGGTAAATCATATATAATTAAAAACCTCTTTGACTTAACCCAGATGAAATTGTCAGGAATGGGGTGTTTTGTTTAATAGCATACAAGTGAATCAGGGTAAGCGTGAATGCTGCTCAAGTGTGTGTATGAGTGAGGGAGATGAATATGCTTTTCTAATTCATTTGGAGTATTTTTCTTGTGTCTTTTATGATAAGCTCTTTTCTTGGTCATCTTGAGAACTATGTCTATTGAAACATTGTCTATCAAAGCAAGGTACTTTGGTACACATTTTTGGCCTTTGGGTTTGCTTGTATTTATTTTTTCATGTTATGCAAAGCATTTGTTAGGGCCTTGGAGATGATAAGCAACCCATAAGGCCGTGGCTTCCAGCTTTCAGCCTTTTATCTTTTACAGTTGGTTCTATCTGTGCACCCATTCTTTTCCTCTTTATAAGTCATACTGTTTACCCAATCTCTTGCCAGTGGTTTAGCCCTCCATGTTTTGTCTCCTTTAACTTAGTCCTTTTCTTGCAGTTGGCACTGGTTGTAATTCATGTTTCTTCATCTGCTGTCTGTGGTCTTAAAAACATATTTAAATGGAGATCCCGGTCTGTACAGGATCTAGAAAGTGGAAAGCTTCCAAGACACTTTTTTGCACTTTTTTCTGTCTTGTGTCGCCCATTTCATGATTCCCTGATTGTTTAATTCACTCTGTTAATTCTGCGTAAAAGAAAGGTAATCATCCTTTATTTTAGATCCAAAATTTAGCAGTTCTAAACATGGTGGCATTGTATATCAGGGATCAGTGTTTTTAGACAGGTGAATCTCCTTGAAAGAACTTTTTGATATTGGCCCTGTTATTCTTCCTTTTGGAATAATGTCCCCATGCATGCCTCCTTGATGTTGCTATGTTAAAGGCTGTATTGAAGTCTGTTCAGTTGACATTTTAGCCATAACCTTGCAGTTTCTTAGGGAGTAGGCCTAGACAATTTGAAAGAAATCTTCCCGCAGGAAGGCCGAGGCCAAGGTGCCAGTGCTGAGACTTAAGCAAGAAATGGGAAGAAAAAGGAAGATGATACAGGAAAGAGATACTTCCTCCTACATTGTCGGGTGGTTAGGGAGGTTACCTTGGTCTCCACTGTGCCTTCATCTAGGCAGGAACAAGGATTGCCACCAAAATTGGAAGAGGAAATAACTGCAGTACGTTTCCCACTACTGTATATCTACTGTTCCAAATGCACTGAGAAAAGAGATATCTTGTTCCAATCATTGCATATCTTTTTCCTTCAACATCACCTTTGATTGTATTCTGTAGTTCCCCTTGGGGAAGTAGGTATCCAGTGTCATAGACAGTAGCTGGCATGAAGAGCAAGTAGGGGTTACAGAGGTTATAAGACCAAACTGTCAGTCGTTCTAAGAAGCCATTGATCGTAAAACGGCCCTCCTCTTTGTGGACATTTCTCAATCTCGCCAACTTGATAGATCTTGGAGGAAAATCCAATTTGCTCGGAAGGTAAAGCCCAATTCTTTATTATGTTGTCTTTAAAGTTAGTTTTTTCATTTCCTGTTATTGTGATGTGTCATAGTTTCCATCCACACATTTGTTCATTTTGCTCTACATTGACGTTTGGTGTTGAGTAAAAATAACAAATTCATTGGTTTTTTGGCTTTTGGTCAGTGCCATACTCATTACCACTGTATAACTGGGATCCCTTTGAATTAAATTTTATTTTTGTTTGGTTTTTCAATTTTGCTAATCATGGGAGCCTTGTGGAGTAAGTTCTGTCCATGTTTAATCCATTATTCAGTGGGTGTTTCCATTTTCACCAGTACACTAATGGTTCCCATCTCTTTTCCATTTCTGTCTCAGCTGTTTATTACTGCATATCAATTTTGCCTGCTCAGTCTGAAGATATTTTATATTCTTTATGGAGTTTTGTATCCTTCCCCCCTAATTGAGCATGTGTTCGGGGAATATACCTTCGTCGGGCCTTGTGCTGTTGTGTAGGCAAGGATGTTAAGTCTTATAAATTCCCTTAAGAGGGCCATTGATAGGTAAAATTAAGGACTTCTCACTAGCAGGTGGAGAATATACCCATCAGTAAACATTATCTTAGGTGAAATATCTGTTTTTATTGTCTGCTCTTGATTGAGTGTTCAGGCGCAAGTGAATAAGGGGTTTGTCTTAATGAAACAGAAACAGGCAAGATAAACTGACATGGTAAATGGTTATAAAGTTTTGTGAAGACCACATTCATAAAATGTATTAATTCACGTATGCTAAATTGTAACTGCGAAACTAGTACTGTATAGGATTAGTTTGACTGTCAGAACATTTTTGAAATAACTTCTTATAAACAAAATTTCTACGTTGTTGTAGCTCTTTGCCTACAGGCAAGAATTTGTTGGTCAACATATAGAGTATCAGGAAAAGAGGCAAGGTAATGAGTTCTGCAAATTTTGTAGTAGTGTTCACAACCAGCACTTGATGCACCAGCTGTTGGATTTGAAGCTTCTCTGGTTGTGCAGATACATTGTGTAAAGAAAAATTTACACTAAGTGTGTAAGTACTAAGGTAAGAGAAATGAGCTCTAGTTACATCTCACTCATTTAGATTTATGAAATGCAAATATCAATCAAAGTACTGTAAATCGCAGTTGATTATTGCTCTCCATTCTTGAAGTTGCATTAAATTAAAAATAATTTATGAGGTTGATAAAGAGACAACTCTCTAGATCAAATATAAAATTGTATTTCTTTATTCATTGTGTATATTAAGAGAATTTAATGTGTTTTGGCCATAATGCATTTCTATTTTAAGTACAGTAAATGAGACATGGAATTCTAATCCTAAAGTAAGTTTCAGACAAGCTGCAGCAAAAAAGGATTGTTTTAGATGGGCCACAACCCAAGATGCCTAGATGTGGGCATTTGACTGGTCAAAATTGATTTGCCAATGAGATTGAATCATAGTTTTTGCAGACAGAAATAGACCTTTGGACTACTGCTGCAAGACCTAATGGTATGAAACTTAATTTAATTTCTAAAGATGGTTTTTGTTTGTGCAGATGCTGGAATTATTTTTTTTTTTATCCTTTAAATGACTAGAGGAATTTGAGGGTAAATTGATGTTGAAATTTTGATAGAACACTTGGAAAAGAGCTAATGGACCAGTACACTCTCTCTCTCTCTCTCTCTCTCTCTCTCTCTCTCTCTCTCTCTCTCTCTCTCTCTCTCTCTCTCTCTCTCTCTCTCTCTCTCTCTCTCTCTCTCTCTCTCTCTCTCTCTCTCTCTGATAGGTTTTGCTTACAGCCACTGAAGTTTTCATGCCCTGTGTTGTTATTGATTTGTCAGTTATGAAAAGAGTTCAAAAGATGTTCCAATTCTCCATCTTTTGAACTATTCCCTGATAACTTCATCTGTCTTTCTTAGCTTCTGACACCAGCTTCTGCTCATAGAACAGCACTCAGGTGCCTTTCTTTTTGTATTCCTTTGTAGCCATTGTCCAAGACATTTTAAAAATAAGAAGCAGCACTGCTGCTTGATGGACTGCAACATTTATCTCAGTGTCCTCTGATCTTCACCCAAGATCTCACATCTCTACAGAGTCTGGTACACTATGCATATCTTAAATATTTTTTCAGATACCATGTTAGGTTCATGAACACATACAGATACCATGTTAGATTCATGAACACATACAGTACTGCAATCGTCTTGTTAGATTGGTATAGTACTTACATGATGATGTTGCTTTGTTGATTTTCCTTTCACAGAAGCAAACTCATAATTGTTAATTCTATATCACCTCCAGTTCCTTAGTCTGTTGTATGTTGGTATGTCAGACTGACGTCTCCACCGGACCTGGAATGCCCGCCATCTGCTCCACAGCTCCCAACAGCTACATGTCCCTCTTACAGGAGTTCCCGGACGTATTCAAACCAGAGCTACGCCAGTCACCTGGGGCTTCAGCAAAGCACGGCATCTTCCATCACACCACCACGATGGCCCACCGACCCATGCCAAGTTCCGACAACACTCCCCCAGATGGGCGTCTGTAAAAAAAGCAATAAGCCCATGGGCTTCTCCCCCTCCACATGGTAAAGAAATCCGATGGTTTATGGAGGCCTTGCAGGGACACTGGCGCCTGAATTTGGTAACACCACCAGACCACTACCCCCTCCCTAACATGCAAGACCTGATGGGCGCCCTCCACGGAGTGAAGATTTTCTCCAAGATGGACCTGCTACAGTCATACTTCCAAGTCCCTGTGCATCCCGACGATGTCCCAAAGACCGCCATCATCACACCCTTTGGGAGTTGTGCACATTTTCCTATTCCATCTTCGGTCTCAGGAATGCAGGCGCCACATTCCAGTGCCTGATGGACACCATCTTGTGGGATCTGCCTTTCTGCACCTGCTACGTCGACGACATTCTCATCTTCTCCAGGTCCCCAGAGGAACACCTTCACCACGTCCGCGCTGTCCTGAAACATCTGCAGGACAGCAGACTAGTTATCAGGTTCGACAAGTGCATTTTCAGGAAAGAAAAAGTAGACTTCCTCGGCCAAGAGATTTCCCTAGCAGGAGTGTGCCCCACGGCCTCTAAAGTAAAAGCTGTAGAGAATTTCCCGAAACCACAAACCATCAAGGCACTTGAGGAGTTTCTTGGGATGATAAACTACTACTGACGTTTCATCCCAGACGTCACCCGCACTATGTACCCCCTGACGTCAATCCTGAAGGGCAAGCCAAAAAACACTGACCTGGGAGGCTCCGCAGCAGCAGGCATTCATTGAAACAAAGAGCCCTCTCCAGTGACTACCTTAACTCACCACAACCCTGCAGCTGCCCTCAGACTGACAACGGACGCCAGCAACATCGCCTGCAGCGCAGTATTTTAGCAGCTAGTGAACGGCACCCCCCAACCCTTAGCCTTCTTCAGCCACTAGTTTTCACCAGCAGAGACTTGCTACAGCACCTTCGACAGAGAGCTGCTGGCTATCTACCAGGCCGTGAGACACTTCAAGTACCTGCTGGAGGGGACTGAATTCACAGTCCTAACAGATCACAAACCCTTGGTGCACGCTTTTGCAAAGCTGGGAGATGTGTGGTCTGCAAAGCAACGGCGACACCTGACTGCCATCTCTGAATTTAGGTGAACCATCAACTACGTCCCTGGCAGGAAGAACCCAGTAGCTGACACCCTGTCAAGGGTAGAAATCAACTCCCTCCACCTCGGCATCAACTACGAAGACCTGGCAAGAGAACAAGCAGCAGATTACAGGACAGGAGTGACAGCTCTTAAGTGGGAAGACATGCCCTTAGCAAACTCGAACACAACTCTCCTCTGGGACACTAGCACAGGCCACCCATGCCCCCTAGTGCCCGCTTTGAGGAGGAAGCAGGTGTTCGACATAGTCCATGGTCTCTCCCATCAATCAGGTTGCACATCGGCGCGTCTCATGACTGACAAGTTCGGCTGGCATGGCATCAGCAAGGATGTCCGGCAGTTGGCAAGGAGTTGCATCCCATGCCAGGCGAGCAAAACGTCCTGGCACACAGAGTCCGGGTCGTCGACTTCCCCCCAGCCTCATCGGCGTTTCGGCCACATCCACAGTGACGTCGTCGGGCCTCTTCCGCAGTCAGGAGGAGCCAGATACCTCCTGACGGTCATAGACTGCTTCACCCACTGGCCCGAGGCAACCTCATGGAGGAGGCATCAACAGCATCATGCGCAGAGGTCCTCCTCTTCATTTGGATCAGATGTTTTGGAGTGCCAGACAACATCACTACAGACAGGGGTCCAGCTTTCCTGTCAGAGCTCTGGGTCTCCTTGGCATGCCTGATGGGTACAACTCTACACAGCACAACGGTCTACAACCCCGCAGTGAACGGCATGGTCGAGAGGGCGCACCGCTGTCTTAAGGCAGCTCTCATGGCACGTTGCACCGAACGAGAGGTGGAAGGAACAGCTACCCTGGGTCCTGCTAGGTCTCCGCACCACACCAAAGGCAAATGGCGACGCCTCCCCTGCTGAGAAAGTCTACCGGGAGACACTGGCCGTTCCCAGAGAATTCTTCCCACCGTCGGCTCTGACACCCCCCTCCTGAGGTTGATGGGACTCGCCCTGCCATAAGACCTTCACCGACAGAACCACCACCTGCAGCCCACCCGCCTTAAACTCCTGTGCCTACGTTTTTGTCGGGGTGGACACCCATTGGCCCCCCTTAACCAGGCCCTACAGGGTCCCCCACTGAGTCATCAGGCAGGCTGCCAAGGCATAATGACATCCAAGGGCTGGAAGACTGGGTCACCATCGACAGGTTGAAGCTGGCATTCCTGTTGGACAACGAAGTAAGCGAGGAAGCAGGCAGGCACCCCCAAGTTCCCCCTCCCTCAGACACACCTGCTCCCCCACCAAAGCGGGGTCCAGGCTGGCCCAGGGGACAAATCGAGCCAACCTCAGATGTCGGTTCCACCCCACGCCCAGTTCTCCAGGAGTAGGGGCCCACTCCAACTGCCTCAGCGTTTGTGTGATTAATGCTGTTTCATCCACTAGTTGCTCCTCTAATTATTATTGTCTTGGGGGTCGGGGGCAGTATTTGTTAGGGCGTCAAATCACCTCTCCATTCTTGTGTTTTGCTCTTCATACGCACATTAATCACGTCATAATAGATAGTTGTTGTTATTTCAGATTCTTTATGCATCTCATTGTATGCATCATTGTACTGCCTGTCCAGCAATATATATACACCTGTCTTTTATATGTTCTGCAACACATATATTCTTTTCGTGCCTGTTAACAAACACAACCTCTGTATGGACGCAGCAGGGGGCCTCAGGTTGCCGTCCACTTTCCGCATTATCAACACCTGTTGAGAATAATAAAGGATCAGTCTTTCACTTTTGACATTTCTTGAACCTCACAACAGCATAAACTGTATGTTAAATGTTAGGCAAGATACATTATTATTTCATGGCAAGTTTTGTACAAAATTCGTGGCATATTCATCACTTGAAAATAATAGAAAATTTTCTATGTCATCAAATTTGAGATCAAACCAATAACGTCAAATCTTCCCTATATTAAACAAGGCCTTTAATAAAAGTTCTAACATTACAGTAATGTTCTAACATTACAGTAATGCAAGACCTCAAAACTATTGTCAAAGAAAATCTAATGTATTTTATAGTGACAAGCTTAAACTCCAGGTCCCTAACACGATGGAAGCTACTTTAAGAATATATAAATGACAGTGAATCACTGAGGTAAAACAACAGAAATATGTACTTTAGCTGCAGCTAGACAGCTAAAGTATTACTTAATAATACCTTACAGGTTTTTTTACTCCACATAACTATTCCTCCTAACTGTGGTGATCCGCACCAATATAGTATTCATAAAATCAGCAAAATCTATCAACAACTGTTTGAACTTCACGAAAACGACTGAAAATAGTAAGGATAACCTACTATTAATCTCACCCTGGCAAGTGTGTTTTTAACAATAACCTTCTGGATACTGCAAATCAAAACTAAACGAAAAATTGTCCTTTAACTTGCATGACTTCTTGATATAGAACAAATTGTATCCACAACTACCTAAGAGCTGATATTACACTGCTAAGAAATTTATGTTTATTAATGTAGCCTGAAACAACAACCTTAACTACCTGATATCTGATATTAAACTAATAATGAGCTATCAGATGGTTACTCTAAAATTAATGTGGAAAATGCTGTATATCCTGAAACACAGCTCACTACCTCATATAACAAAGACTGCTACAGTTCCTATTTAGAAAATACAAGAATCCTCATATAACAAAGACTGCTACGGTTCCTATTTAGAAAATACAAGAATCCAAGCTGACCATGATTCAGGTTTGGGCCAATAGGCACTGTTATGACCCTGATAATGTTTTAACATAGGTATTATCTAACAGTCAAAGGAGATATATAAGACTCTAATCACTATATGTGACCCTTTCCAACATTTATGTTAATGGGATAATTTTTTCTGCACTCTCAAACATTGTACAAACTTGATACAAAATAGCAGTCGCTTGTTGAAGTTAATTCTTTCAGAGTAGATATTTGGAGATTTAAAACAGAGTAGATATTTGGAGTGTCTATTTAAAACTTGTTCCATTTATACCTGCAATCTGAGGAGATGAAGAAGTCAACGACATCTTGTCAAGTTGAGATTTTTTAGCTTTACAAGGTATCCACCAGATAAAAGATAATTCATTATAACCAGCCCCGAAGCATCCTATACTTAGACTTCTTTTCCTAATTGAGGCACAGTTGAGAGTGTCTTTTGAGACCTGTCTGAATGTCTATAGTCTTATGAAAGCTATCCTAAGGAAATGAAATTTCATTTAGCCACAACAACAATAAATATTAATTCAAAATTGGACTGCAAAGGAAATTTTAGCCACGACTACAGTAAATATTAATTCAAAATTGGACTGCAAAGGAAATTTTAATGACGAAAGTGTGAGGCTTCTTAGTGTAGTATCAATTACCAACCACAGTAAAAAGTTCTGTATCTATCTGTATTGTTATTATTATTTTGGTGCTTGGGCCTAGCTATAACATTTATAAAACTATTTCAACATTTTCACGTAATCTGGCAAGATTTTTCAGCACCAACAATGTCTCATCTCTTTATCAACTTCCCTAATTGGCTCAGTTATTTTCAGTCAAGTCATTAGCTGCTCTCTACTGAATTTCTCACAGTAATCATCAAAAGCCAAATCATTTTTTTATAATATACAGGGAGTGACAGAGAAAATTAAACTACTCTTACAGAAGTTGAACATTTCAAAATACCAAGTTTTTTAATATAAACGTTAAGAACACCAAAATGACATACATTCAAGCTCATTTTACTATTGCAATTTTAATTATTTTACCAAAATAACTGGTAGTCCACAAGCTTCAGTTTCTCTTTCATTCTCACCATCTATTCAGCGTCCTAGGCGTAGGTAAAAAACCTTGATTAATTTTGAAAGTTTATAAAATCAAACTTCTTAATCTGTAGTTTGGCCCCATCTTAACCATTCTATCCCACGCAAGTCGTATATTTTCCAAACAGAGCATTTCATGTTCATCAAGCACCTACCTTTCTGAAAAGTGTTGCAGAATGTCTTTGGCTCATTTTCTTCTAAATTCTGTTATTTCCTTCAAGAACCTGCTATCTGTGGATAACCTGAAGGAATGGGAGAAAAGTTAATTAAATCATGGAAAATTGAGGCCTTTTAAAAAAATAGTCTAGAATGCTCATCTGCAATAGATCACTACTAATACTGCAACAGAAAACCAATTAAATCATGGAAAACTGAGGCCTTTTAAAAAAGTCCTGAATACTAACCTGCAATAGATCATTACTAATACTGCAATAGAAAACCTGTGTAAAAAAAAAATGTCCTGAACATAAAGGCAGTAATGATGAAGTCCTGACTTAACTAAGTACAAATGCCAGGAAATTCAAAGGCAGTCCATCAGTAATGTAGTCCTGATTATTAATTCAATAGCAATGCCCTAAGCATTACAGGTAGTGGAAAAATGTGGTACATTGCCAAACGGTTCAAAAGTATTCCATTGGTACATCAAAAGTAGCCCAGTAATAAAAAGGCCCTGTCTTTTAATTTGGTACAAATGTCGTTTGCATTGAATTTAGTTCAGTGACAATACAGGCCTATCTTTTAGTGAAATAAAAATGAAGGTAAGTGGGCACTGAAATCGTACAGGAAATAAAACGTGAGGAAACCTTAAAACTGGTGAAACTACAGACAGGCGAAGTTTTAATTTCTGTGTAAAAATCAAGTTTCACTCAACATCATCAAAATACTTTTTTTAAACAGATTTGTGGATGAAAATCTTGCAAGGCATACAAATATCCATTCAGAATATCTTTTAACCCATCACCTTTTTTTAACACATGCAAACAAATCTCCTACCTGTGACCATTAGCCACAGGTATTTTGAATCTGTGAGCTCTTATATCTAACCATATTTGGGCATCAAGTGGATCATTTGAATATACTCCACTTGAAGTGTTTTTGAGACGTAACATAGCCTTTCATACATTTTTTACATCGTGAAAGTCCATAGAGGAGCCTTGATTATTTTGTAAAAAAAATCAAGTACATTAAATTTTCCTGGCATGTTTTCAATTTTGACCTGTTTTATGAAATTTAGGCTGTCAAGCCAAGCACTGTACAACTTAAGCCATTCAACGCTCAAGACAGTAAAAAGAGGGAGTTCGAGTGGCTGGACAATATTTTAAGAGATATCCAAAAAATACGAAAGATGAAGTAGAAGGAACTGAAAGTGGAACTTGGACGAAACCCCAAAATTGCACTAAGAAGTATCAGTTACAAGTGTCGGACGACATGACTGAAGAAGGGAAGCGACAATGCAGGTCAAGTAAAAGTTAAACAGTGGGTGCAATTAGGGGACGAAGGAACGCTACAGGCACCCTATAGAAATGCCTACACTGAACCACGAGAGGTGCACTGACGTCACTACCCCCTACGGAAGCTTTCATTGTTAAAAATAAGGTCCAAAATTATTCCCCGTCCAGAAAAGTAAGTCATCAACTGTTTATCAAGCTACCTTGATTCCATACTCAGTATTCCTGTATGGCTAGTCTGCCCACTGGGGACAAAACAATAAGAATAATTGTTGAAATCATAATCATCTAATAAATACTAAGCAGTAACTTTATGCACCAGGTAAAATTGGCACAGATTCTTACAGTATAGTGATGGTTATTTTAGCTTAAAGGTGAACTTTTACATTTACATTGTTGTGCCCAATTTTTGTACTACAGTAATATAAACATTTTCGAATGATATTTTAGCGTTTTTCCACTTGAATCACATTTTACTAATACTTATTATATATAGAATAAGTTCATTTAACGTGAAACTACACAACGATATCTAGCCTTGTATTGAGATTTCAGCGCATACCAATAAGAATACTCATACTTATTTAAAAGTAATAACAAAATTACATTTTATAATAAAGTTTGATATATACTTACCAAGTAATTACATAGCTATAGTTTCTGTTTAGTTCGGCAGCTAATAATTACAGAGATATAGTTTCTATCTAGTTCGGCAGCTAAAATTTGAAATCGTGGTAGCGATTCTTTAGTTTTGGTCTACTGCAAGGTCTATAGATTACAGAGGTCTTCTCAACCCCGACCCAAAATATGACTGTTCTGCGCAGGTACAGACCGTGACGTAGGCCGGACCTATAGGTGCGGCCTTGACCATTTCCACCCAAACGTACCAAAGTACAGTGCGCGATGATCAGAGGACTTACGACTTCCTGGAAACAAATTATTTATTATAAAATTTCGATACTAACATGAAAAAAGATCTCCTTTTTAAATTGATTATTCAGGTTGAGAAAGCTGGGTGACTTATAAACAACAAATGTTAGTTTATGGAATTCCTTAGGCATTGATATAGATAATTCTGCATTTGTTAACCCAGTAGATAATAACAGAGAAGTACATGTGTTTGCCGATGCACCGCACCTAATAAAATTCATTAGGAATAATTTCCTTGATCATGGATTTGTATTGTCGGGAGATAGGTTTGCTCATTGTGGTTCAGTTAGGGAGTTAATTATGAAAAGCAAAAGTGATCTATGGACAGCACATAAGCTCTCTGAAAAGCACATCAATGTAATGGGCATGCAACGCATGAATGTTAAACTAGCGGTGCAATTACTGTCCGAAACAACATATAAATGTCTTCAGTACTTCGGTAACAAAGGTTTGCTTGAAGATAAGGATTGGGAAACCAACACCCATCACCCGTTGCATTTAAGCACCGAATCAGAGCCCACATTCTAGGCAAAGAGAGCAAACTGTTAGGATCAAACTGCAACGCTGAAAGTTGCAATAGTGATATGATGACATCAACCTCATTTTCCAGCTTTCCTGTTGAACAAAGCGCATCATATGTAGATGAAGAAACTTCTATCCAAAAAGAGCTAAGCCTGTCGGCTATGTTGTTTTGTTTGCCAGTGGAATTTGGTAATGATTTGCAAAATGATGACAATGTAGAATTGGAAATTGAAAAAGAAGAATTAGGAAATGCGATGGAAGATGGAGGCTTACAATACGTTGGTGGTTATATAGCTCGTAAGTTTCCTGAATATGAATTCCTTGGAACTGCAGCGACGAAGGGAGATGGCTCGTGGATTGGTGCCGTAAGTGCAAGAGATGGAACGCTGTTGCAACCAAGCGAGGAATTTTTGGTACATTTAAAAACAATAGAAAAAATGTTTCTCTGTTATTGCGGGGAAAAATATTTAAAACCGGGAAAAGGCGCGACAGTTAAACCGACTGATTTAATTAGCGAGTGTTTTAAAAGCAATAACATCACATTACCATCCGAAGTTATTAAATTTTTTGTTAGATGTCGTACATTCTTTAGAATTCGTGTTTTGAACAGGAGTATTAGTTCATCAAGAAAAGCGCAAAATAAAATGAAAAAGCTCGCAACGTGATATAGAACATAATTGAAGCATATACTTTGTATATATTATTTATTTTATAAATTTAAACTGTCTAATGCTCAACAAATTTCAGTTATTTACATCATCAAATATACATTTGGTTGTTTTAATGTAATAAAGTTATGTATTTGTAATCTTAATTTTATTTTCCTAAAAGAATAATATACAAATCTCTGAAAAGATGAAAAAAAAAGCAGAAAGAATAGTTCCTTTATTTTCTTATGGAAGTTCCACAGCTTACTCAGGCACGGCATGGTCCGAGTGACGTCACCCCTCTGACCCACCACAACTCCCACCATTCGGCTACCTGCACACTACGGTGGCCTGAGAAGACCTCTTTAAAACTACTGTATGTAGATAGTCCCGCCCACTTTCGGGAAAGAGAGGAACAACTCGATAAAGCATTTCAATTTGTTTGTGCCTAAATGACCATGCGAGGAGAGGAGGAGGGTAGGCTCCCATTTTGTAATTACTTGGTAAGTATATAAAACTTTATTGTATTATAACAATGTCATTTTTATATAAGTAATTTACCAAGTAATGACATAGCTGATTCCCACATTGACAGGAAGTGGGATGCATGGACATCTTATACCCCAAAACATTAGTAAATGTAATGAATTTAAGAGTAGAAAGTTTGCTAGTATTGAGACAATACTTGTTGTTTCCTTACCTGTCAAGAGAGCTGTTGCAGTAAGTTACCGCCTCTGGTTGGCGCTCATCTTAACTGCAGCGGCGTGGCAGTATAGCCGAGAGTCGCCTGCTATGTAAGTGGGAGCTTTAGTAGAGCATACAAAATTTGCCCTTGCCCTGCAGGCAGTACCGTCAAAGAAGACAATCAGATAAATCACACTTATTACCCACACCAAAGATTAAAAACACCATCACCCATCCACTAAAAAACACAAAACTGGCTGGTATCCAAGCACATAGTACCCCCATATTCCCCAAAAACTCAACGACCTATGTCAAGGCCATGAGAATTAGGTTGGAAGGGACACTTCCTATCCTCCCCAGATACCATGCCAGCTACCGATAACGGACCTACGGTACTGCAATTATTAAAAACTGTTCCCATTTCTTTTAAGTAATGGGAAGCATACACTGACTTGCATATCCAATAAGTTGTTTGGAGAATGGAATAGAGGGAGAGATTGTGTTTAAAAGCTAATGACATAGCTACAGCTCTAATATCGTGAGCTCTAACTTCAAGAATAGGAAGTTCTTCTTCAATCTGAGAATATGCTTCACGAATGAGGTCCCTTAGAAAGAAAGAAAGGGCATTCTTCGTAAGGGGCCGTGAAAGGTCTTTCACCAAACACCATAGGTTACTGGCAGGACCCCTTATTCTCTCAGTCCTATGCAGGCAAAACTTCAAAACCCTTACTGGACAAAGCACTCTCTCTTCATCCTCCAAACCAAGCACTTCCATTAAATTCTTTATATGAAAAGAACGAGGCCAAGGTTTAGACGGAGTCTCGTTCTTTGCAAGAAACCGCATCTCCTTGAGCAAATCTGACTGTTTTGTCAATTGCCTGTATCTCACTGACTCTCTTAGCAGTGGCTAAGGCTATCGGGAAGAGAGTCTTCTTCATAAGATTCCTAAGGGACGTAGAATTAATAGGTTCAAAGGCAGGGATAGAGAGCCATTTTAGAACCACATCTAGGTTCCAAGGTACTGGTTGCAAATTCTTTGTCTTTTACGTATCGAATGATCTTATGAGATCATAAATATCCTGGTTGGCAGAAAGGTCCAGGCCCCTATGTCGGAACACAGAGGTAAGCATGGACCTGTAACCTTTAATTATAGACAGGGACAAACCTCTGGTGGTCCTCAGATGCAACAGGAAATCAGTGATTTCCATTAAAGACGTCTTAGTAGACGAGATGCCATTAGTTCTGTACCAAGTGCGGATTATGGACCACTTATGTTGATAGAAGATTCGGGAACCATTCCCTTAGAGGCCAGAATGGGGCTATTAGTGTCATCGACGCATTTTGGTGCGACCGGAACTTGTTTAGGACTTCTCATATCATCCTGAATGGTGGGAAGGCATACAGACCTTTGCTTGACCAGTCCTGTAACATGACATCTGTCGCCCATGCTAAGGGATCTGGAACTGGCAAACAAAAAGAGAGGTAAACAATGATTTTTGGAAGTTGCAAGGAGATCCAAAGTCAGAGTTCCCCACAGCCTCCAAAGATCCAGGCAAACCTGTGGAACTAAAGTCCACTCTGTGGGAATTACTTGATTGCGCCTGCTTAGCTGGTCTGCCAGGACATTCATTCTGCCCTGGACGAATCTCGTTACTAATTTCGTCTGATTCTGGTTTGCCCAAAATAAAAGATCCCTTGCTGCCTCGCAAAGGGAGAATGGATGTGTTTCCCCTTGCTCGCTTATGTAGGAGAGCATTGTGGTATTGTCTGAATGGATTGCTACTGTCTTCCCAGAAACTTCCAAGGCAAAGGCTTGCAATCCGAGATGAATTGTCTTTAACTCTTTCACATTTATGTAAATCATCTGTTGAACTGGTGACCATCTCCCGGAGACCTTCTTGTCTCCTAGGAGAGCTCCCCAGCCTAAGTCGGATGCGTCTGCATAAATGCTTAGGTCTGGGTTCTGGATGAGAAGGGACTTCCCTTCCAACAGCCTGTCTTCTGACTTCCACCAGAGCAGGTGCTTCTTTCAGGAGTTACAGGGAACACGAACGAGCCCGAGTGCCGTTTCCTGTCCCAGCTGGCTCGAAGAAAAAGCTGAAAAACTCTCATGTGTAGCCTTCCCAGGGATACGAACTGCTCTATGGAGGCCAGAGTTCCTAAGAGACTCATCCATCTGTTGGCAGAGCAAGACTGGAGAGAAACTCGTCTACAGTTTTCAGACAAGATTCCACAGGTGATACAGAATGGTTGCGTCTATGTGCCGAAGGCCAGCGCTTAGGCACCAAACCCCGTAGTTTCAAAGCTGTGCAAACGAGAAAAATGGTCAGGACCGTCCCAAAAGCTGCATGAAGGCTCCTCAAGCATCGTAGCACGAGACTTCTTACTGGGCACCTGAGGGGTGCAGGATACTTCCATTGCTGGCCTTTTCAATGGCCTAGATTTCTCACTTTTGCACCATTGGTGCCTGACATCGGGGCTAGATGCCTCCAAACTCGAAGAAAGACAATGCACCTTCGAAAAGACGCCTTTCCAATGGCTGTCTGTTGCGTCCTGGGACTTTGCAACAGGGGCAGTTGAGGGGCTGACTACCCGTGGGCACACCCTGCTGACCTCCCTTGGGCCTCCGGTATGGCTTCTCCCAGGTTCAGGGGAGTGTGCCAGGGACATTTGCCTAGGAGAGTTGGTGGGACGGGCAGCCAGCTCCTCCACTAACACTTCACTTGCACTAATAACACCACCTTTATTAACTTGATCCATTAGGACACTATTCGAAGACCCCAATGGGGCCATAGAATTCACAATTAGCTCACACTTACGGTCAAATCTTGACTCTAGGTTGGCAACGGCATTGGGGTCGGAAGTGTGGGAGCTGGGTAAAGGCTCAGGTGGTGCAGCAGGAGAACCGGGAATAGGGGATAATACAGAAGCAGAAATAATAGGTACATCAACAATGACAGAAGACCAATCAGATTCCTGACTAACTGTGGTCTTATTGTCGTTCCTAGACATGCCTTTCTCTTCCTATCCCTCTCTAACCTAGATAGATAAGAACTTAAAGTTTTCCACTGTTTAGGATCCTCGCACATTAAAGTCAAAGAACAAACTGGACCTCTGCAATCAGCGCAAATGGTATGCGAGTCATATTTAGCTGAAGTTAACTTCATATTGCAGCCTTTACTGCAATAATGATTGGAAGACATACTTGCTCAGACATCATCAGACAAGTCAGCAACCAAAAGTCAAAGTAAGGAAAAAATTGTCAAATATTGAAAGAACTATGGTCTTATGTAAAAAAACCCTAACTCTAAATAACTGCCGAAAGGCTACCAAGTAAATATACTTCACCAAGTTGATCTCAATCAACACTGGTAACGAAATCCAAATTTAGCTGAGAGGTAACAACCTTGTCGTCAGACGACAGAATCAAACTGAAGTACTTTGCTGAGTTTTCTCTTTCCCGAAAGTGGGCAGACTATCTACCTACACCAAAACAAAAGAATTGCTACGGCGAATTTTCAAATTTTAGCTGCCGAACTAGTTAGAAACTATAGCTATGTAATCACTTGGTAAGTTATATAAAATTCGAATTTTATCGCATCTGAACACGACTCAAATACCTAAGAAGACTAGGAGAATAATATCCTTCATATTGTCGATATATCACAGAACCAAATATTCTTAGTGTTAAGGACAGTATTCCCCTCTACAGAACTCGACCAGACTTCAAGATTCTTCGGTTACAAACTTCTCTCCTATGCCAATGTTACTTCACATTTATGCTTAAATTAATTAACAATACTTTCTTAATTTTATTTTACGTATCATTATTTTCGTTTTAAATCCATTTACTTCTTGATGCTGCACTTGTTTTGCCGAACTATTGACCAAAATGTTTTACCAGCGCTCCTTACAGTCTAAAGCACGTTATCAGTTCCAAATACTTCTAAAAAAAACACGACTGACATTGTAGAGTATGACCTATTGTGCAACACAAAAAGTTTTTGCTATTTTTAATTGGTGTTCGTGGAAAACAAAGGTGATGCATACTGCACCAAATTCCACTTCATACAGTCAGTGAAAGGAAGTGAGTGGAACATTTCTAATTTCACCAGTCTTACCTTTACAGGCTGTGTATTCAGGTGACAAACCGGGTTAGTCCACTCTAGTATGCAACCCTTCAGTTCCTCATTGTGACTCGTTCTCCTGAGCACTCAGCCTAAAAAGAAAACATTTTATCAGATACTGATAAAAGCTACAAGATACAGAAATCTTTGCATTTTAAAATTTATATCTAAAGTTGTTGAGCAAAGTCTCTTCAAAACACATCAAGTTGTAAGAAAAGTTTATGAACTTGCAAATATCATCATTGCTCTGTAAACATTTTTAAAAGTGCATATACAGCTCAAGTATGAAACTTTACTTTACTTTAAAACAACCTTCTCTAGTCCTACTTGCGAAGGTTAATTGCTGTATCTAGATTACGTTTACATCTAATGGACTTTGACGTGAGTTCTCTAAACTCAGGGTGGCTTTCACAAGCCACCCGAATATGACAGATGACCATAACTTCATACTAGGATGGCTGACTATATAAAGTTTTTCCTGCTGCAGTTACTTAAATAAGAGATTTAATCTAATTATTTCCTGCATCTGAATCAAGGTCAAAATTCTCCTCTTTCAAAAGATGCCCTAATTTAAATGGATTGCCTTTTGTTCAGGAATCGACGACCCTTGGGAAGGCAAATTGTACTGCATCTCTTTTGGCAAAATAACGGAATGTACCTACGAATGGGAATACCCAGACACCTCATAAATTAAAGAAATGTGCACTTCAACAACTGACGTAATGTTATTTCGCACTCTTTGAACAGTACACACCCAAAATCAAAATCCCAATGTCCCAACCTCCTATAGACATACTCTTTCTCTTGATTTCTTTCAGAATCTACTTTCGTTTCAGCTCTTTCAGAAATTAAGTGAACATGAATATTCTTTTGGTGCTACCATTCTAGGTTTACTCTAGCTTCCTAATTCTTTACTTTTGTTTTTATATCCGTCAAAATTTAAAGGGCTGCACTCTATCTAAACACTCTCCTGAATGCTTAAACTGGATCTCATACTCCTAAATATTTTAGTACTCACCCAAGATAATCCAGGTTTTGATGGCCTAGCCCAGTACAGTAGTAAGGTTTCTCCTGTCCTGTTTGATTATGGCAGTCCCTCCTATTAGCCCTCATTTGCTTCCTCTGGTATGTCCTCTCACCAGTTTTCGTGTATTAATTTCTTGAAAAACGATATCTGTGTTACTGCGATCCTTGGTATTTCAGTGTCCCCGCATCTCCTTAGTTATTGTGGCAAATTTAGTGAATATTCTTGTTCCACCAATTCTCACTCCTCCATGATCTTGTGTGTAGATACACTTGAAAGCAGTTTATAAAAGGTCAAGTGTTTAAAATATGTTCTCCGAATAGTCTAGTTTTCATTGGTTGCATATTCTTGAGTTATTTTGTATTATTTCCTGTGGCAAGTGATCAATGATATAAAATCAGTTTCAGATGCATAGTCTCAGCTTGTGGTATTTCTAACACTCTTCTTGCTTTTAGACTATAGGTGTGCACACAGTCAGGGGCAATGAGTGCATACATGGCTACAGTAACTGTCGTTTAGGCCTAATAGTTATTTCCATAGCCGTTAGCCTACCTGGAGAACAATGGCTTGCCAGCTCCACTAATTACTGAATGCCCCTCTGGGTCTTACTGGTACACTGCACAGGGATACGTTCATTCTTATATGGGTGTTACCTTGCACTGGAGCTCAATTCACAGGTAGTGAGATCCAAACTAGTGGCTATTGATATCCTTCGGTGGAGAGGGCTGACAAGTCTCTGAAGGTAATGTTCAAGGGAGTTGTTTACACTCTTGTGATGTGTGTGCTTAGCGGGTTACACGTACTCTCCCATCTGCAGCCAGGTTTGGGCTGCTACTGTGGTTAGTATAAGATCCCTGAGCACTCTGTCTTGTGCATTTGGGGTTCAGATACCTTTGGGAAGAGTGGCTATCTGATGGGACTGTTGTGAGACAATTAAACTATGGGTCTCTGCTGGGTGCATTCTAATCACTGGGTTGCCTTTAGCAGCAGGTGAAGGTGAGAAGTTGCCTAGCAGCCACATCCACAATATCAATACCCAGCTATGTTTCCTCTATTCGATGGTTGTTGGGGGGCCGGTTTATCCCTGGCAGGTAGACATGTACTATGAAAATGATGTAGCAGTGTGGTTTTCTATGATTAAGACTCGACTGTAGCTTGCCCATTGTGTTGAGTGTACCCCCAGCACAGATAAGCCTATGAGTACACAATTCGAGAAGGCTGGTCATGGTGGGAATATTCATCATCCAATTCTTGACATACATAAATGTAATAATAAGATTCCCATTGTTCCTAACAATTATCTTGGCAGGGGAATGGGTTTCCACATAAAAGAAAGGAGAGAAAATCCTTTTAAGCTTTGACTCTAGTCTGATACTGAGGAGAGACATCAGATGTGTAGCCTCAATGGGAGGCAGCATGACTTGTCATGTGGCTGACAGTGAAATACCACGAACCTGATCAATCCTCTTCTTACATTTGCAAGCCAGCCAAGCCTTGGCAGAAGCTGAACAGTATCAAGTGGGAGTTTGCATTTAGTACTTGCAGCCTGGCACACCTGATGTCTGTTTCTCATTTATGTAAGATTTCAGTGACGACTTTGTCATCTTTCCTAAAATAATTACCTTGTCTCTGACCTTTATTTT
The DNA here is from genome assembly GCF_040412425.1 of Macrobrachium rosenbergii. Classification (NCBI taxonomy): domain Eukaryota; kingdom Metazoa; phylum Arthropoda; class Malacostraca; order Decapoda; family Palaemonidae; genus Macrobrachium; species Macrobrachium rosenbergii. The sequence continues at coordinate 29,296,586 of NC_089781.1, forward strand.
CTTCATAACAGAGTTATTCGATGTCATCAAGTGTCATAATGTATGTTTTTGTTCCTTTTGTTTCAGCAGCATTAATTTTGACTGTTTTCTAACCATAATTTTTTAAAGATTGTAGTTTTGTAAAAATTCTGCCTCGAATCATTTCAGTTTTCTTTCATTTCACCCAGAAAGTATTGAAGCAATGAACCTGTAAAGGAAAAAAAATCTGTAGAATGCAAAACTTGCTTGAATATGGGATCGTGAAGCTTAAACCTTCTTTTAATGAGATGAATTAGATATACCTCCTGACTTTATGCAGCATAGTGTAGAACTTAAGAGTCTCCAACTATAATGGGGAAAAAATCTCAGTACAACCTATAACATACACTTTATAGCACATAACTAATAAACGTTAACACATGCTAGAAGTGGCAGCCTGGAATGTCATTTGTAATGGCTCAGCTGAGTTTTACGAATTCCGTCAAACCTAACTCCTTTTACATCAGTGTTGTCAAACAAGCCAGGTGATATCACACTTATCAAAAAGCTCAATAATTTGTTGTTGTTCTTAATACTGTTACTGTACTAACAATACAATTTGCTTTCCAAAACTTTGAAGAAAGGCGATTCTGAGAAATTACTTAACAGTAGCCTAGACATTTTAAATTCCTCAACAAAGCTGGTTATTGCATTAATTCCTTCCCAGTGAGTAATTAGGCCAATAAATCATGAAAGCAATACTCTTTTAGATTAATCAAATATTTGAATTAATATTTTTTCTGTAGGAAATCTTTTGGGAAAATCAACATTTGGCTGAAATACAGTATTGGAAGTTAAAATGACAGATTATTTCAACTTCATCAGTAGAAGCTTCGAGCAATCTTGAAACCGATCAGTGTTCATTACCATGATACACTGGCTGCCATCACTGAGAACTAAACTAATGCACAAATAACTAAATACATTAGTTTTTATTACCCATATCTGTAGTTACACTGTACAAAAACCATATTGTTTCTTATCTTTGTTTAGGTAAAGAAAAACTTTACCCTACCATGAAGGAGTTAAGGGTACACGATGATGTAAGAAAATCGAAATTTGAAGCTGCCTTGTCATGGAACAGACGTGATCAGTCAGTCAAAATGCCCAGTGACCTAAGAAACAAAGGATTCGAGTTTAACACCAACCCTAACAGAGGGATTAGACCAAGTGAGGCATTTCGAAGCTAAATTCTGGACAAATAATGCAGCAAGTTTACGTAGTGTACCAACACACCAAGACGAAAGTGCCTGTCATTTATGGGATACTCAGGAACACCACTATGCTAATACTGTATTTAGTCAAAGTTGTCGTGATCCTCTTGAGAACTCGGCGCTGTTTTATCTCTGAGATGCAGAGAATAAAGTACTTATCTGTGCTTGCTGCTTTTGGTGGAAGAGTCAGCTTTGCTAGGTTATGTGCTCAGAGCAAGATTAGTTATGGAAGAGCTGCCTTAAAACATAAATGAACTTTTCTAACAGCTATTTGATAAGGGGTAGGTTGTAGAGGGAATAACAGTATTAACGGTGTATTAATATGGTATATAACATTTAGCCAAAATGATGGATACTGACGGAGATCAGAAGGTATTGCTACAACGACCGTCAGAGAGGACATCTTCACGAGGAACAACATTTAATTAACTCAAGAAATTAGCTGAGAATCTATGTAGTGCACTTTACATGAAGGTACTTTACCAACCTCACTTTTATAAACAAGTTTTGTAAACACATCGGAGGCCCAGGATAAATTACTGTAAAAAAATATATTCAATACGACAAACCCAATATTATGTATGAAATCTGAATCAGGGCTTGAATGGGACTGGGTTTTTGAGAATGTTCCTGAACTTATAAATGTGCAATTCAGCATGACACTTCAGGTAAATCTCATTACCAATTTCATATCTAAAGGTACGTAATTTATATAAGACCTTTATATGTAGCTTATGAGCGTCAGTGTTTATGAAGAAAATGGCTCGCGCACTTATTTAACTAAATGCAAGAATTTTTTGCACTCCTATCGACCGTGAGTTATCAACAGATTAATGGGCTTCTCTTTTTTAAAGATTATCTAACCAGGAACAAACAACTTACCGACTTCAATGGTCGACTCCCGTCCTGTCATGAAAGTTGAATAGCAATCTTACTCGTCGTTACAGTGGTTCCTGGTTCCTTTTTTGTCGTTTTGGAACAAACTGAAGTCGTTTTAGTACACCTATAGCCTACAGTCGATTTGATACAACCCATTTCGTTTCCACACAAAATTTCAACACTTAAAACTGATTTCTTCAAATATTTACGAGTCTATTTTATAAAAAATGTCGCACATGCGTTATATTTACAGGCATTTATCCGACACATTAAACATTTATTTCTTACAACTAAATCGAAGTTTATATAATTCATATATTTAGTACGTTGTGCAATTCTTAAATTGCTTGTTATAGTTTCTCTTATCTTAATTACTCTTAATAATTCGGCATTCCAATATGATAACTATCTTAACCTACCGTGTTGATTTCGCAAATACAAATTTCTAAAGGTATAGTTAATCTACTTACTGATTTCACAATACTAATTTACTAAGAAAAAGTACAAAATTAACACGCTTAGCCAAATGGCTCCTAAAAACTGACTGCCGATAAAGTTTAATTCAGAACTGAATGTCTCACTAACACATTATTTCAAAACAATGCACTTGCAATAACAGACAGCGTGGAAAATTCCGCTTTATTGAGGGACAATTTTTAGTTCTCAGCTAAGAGATTGGGTTTACTGGTTTATCAAGTTCTCTATCTGTATACCTAAGTTCACTATCTGGATTTAGCGTCAGTGATCAAATCTATTATGTTATTTTCTGTTTTATCTGTAACTAATGACTTGACCGTTCTGTCGAAAGACCGTGAGTTGTATCGAAATGTATTCATGGACGTACTGAAACGACTTGAATCTAAACGACCATAGGTCTTGAAGTGAAGCCTTGTCTGTAAACCAAAAGTTAATCTGCATTAATTACTTATGGAAAAATGTTTGATACAAATGATTACAGATAAGCCTAAAATTACAAAGGAATTATACAATTTAATTCCTCAAGTTTTACAGGTCTGGGGTAATGAAAACCACTAGATTACTCTCTTCATGACACATGACTGGTGTCGTGCAACACACCAGAAATATTTAGAATGTCATCCAGTTTGCCCAATGCAGCTGATTAATTATTGTTACCACTTTCTGATATCATCCCGGTTGGCAAATTCTGAACGAATGGTAAGCAGTGCGTCATTTCCCTTTTCGAATGGGTTTTAAAGAAATTTTTAAAATTAAATGCGTCAATATTTTTGCATCGTTTATGTCGACTTCATGAAATGACATGAAACTGCGTACAATATATCACATTCAAAAGGCTGGAGGCCTCACTCAGGATTCAGGAGACCATCCGAGTTCATTACTGATAAACTTATTTATAACCAATACTGAAATAGGTGCTTGTCTAACAGTTAACGCTGGAGAGCATTCTATAAAAAACTAATAATCTCCAAACCTGAATAGTACCTCTGACTTAAAAAAACAAACAAATTTGTTGGTAATAGGACAAAACTCAATTATATTCCGGTTCACGTTTCACTAACTTTACAGGGAAAGAAAAGCATTTAAGGTTAGCACAATTTAAAAGTGGAAAACACTCATACAATTAATACGATACATGCTAGCAATCATTTCAGGTTTCAAGAACATAGCGCGACTAAAGTCTCCTTATAAGAACCTATCTCTTCTTCACACGTGAGATGCAGTACCATGGCTATTAATGTTCTAATAACTTCTTAACGTGTATCACCTTGATTCTGCTTTGGTATATGTAACATAAACTGAGTAAAACATGTCCAAGAACTTTGTTAAAAATACGTGCGTTTTATTCAAACGATTGTATATGTATTTGCCAGCCATCCTCTACAGTGAATTCGACCGCCCCTATGCTTTGCTTGGACTAAATAATACCTGAATTAATAACTCGATTTACTCCACTAATAAAATCGAGTAATAACTTCTGTCTTTATTAGTAACTAGGGTTATTAACTGAATTAAAAATACTTGCGAGAGCCACTCTACATCTGATAGTCCTCATCTTAGTCAAACTAATAATAACGTTCCTTCCACCAGAAAAAGAATTACCATGCCAGATACTTTATAATAGCCCATGGGTTAAGATCTGATTATTAAGTGTATGCTACGTCTACCAAAACTCTGGTTCTGTCAATTACTTTCTTGTTGTCAGACTGTGAGGACAGCGTAGATAAGACCATCATTATGGAACACCCTTATGATTCTTCGAATGTCTGCATGCATGAGTGTGTGACAAATAAACAGATAAGGTAACAACAGGAAAGGCTCGCACAGCACATCGCACTATAGATACTTACTGTCATTGTATATATATCCTTAGTACAGTTCCTCATCAATAAACAAAACTATTAGGAAAAACTAGCATTCTATAAGGAATTCAAGTAACAGCAAGGTGTTAATTAGGCTTCATTTAGGAATTATCCCAGGTTCCATCGTTAACTTATATTAACATTTTGAGAACTTATTTTGAGACGTAATTAAAAGTTAAGAAGTTTTCTCTACACATTCATATACTGCTGCGACGCCTTCAATATGGATTAGTGAACAATGGGCCTATTATCCCTACTGGAAATGCACTAAAAAGTTTACAGTAATTTGTATTTTCGAACACACCCTTTTTTCCAGGTTCGACTTCCGTAATCAAGCGTTTTTGAAAAATGACTAACTGCATAAACGATTACAAAACCTACATTATCCCACGTCGTTAAAACAAACGTAAAAAGTCCACTGAATGCCAGACTGTGAAAAGCCATAATAAGCAGTCAACTTAGGCTGAAGTTACCGCTAGACTGTTACGAAATGTAACACGAAAAACTTGAAACTTTGATACAAGGAAAACCTCTCTCTCATATATAACGCTAGCTCGTACATCCATTCAAGATATCTTATTAATCCCGAACACGGATAATTTGGTGCTACCTTGGCTTGCTGTCTATGTGTCACCTACTCCCTCGGGGATCAAAGTATTATATAGGCTACACCCATTTCTCTATTCTGCGGTCGACAAATTATATTAATAACCGATGTCTTCGTGCTGCCGTCTACTTTACATTTGCCATACGGTGTTTAGTACTAGGCACCACGGATATTTAACCCCAGTAGCTACGTACAACAAATCCAGTTCGTAAGATTACAGCAATTCAGGTGAAAAGAGTAAAAGTAAATTTTACAGTTTCGATGCTGATTGTGAAATGGGAACACTTTTCTGTGGAGTACCGTAATCTGAACACTTTACAGACTTGCACATAACTAAGGTTAATAATAATAAAAAAAAACAAGTAAAACATGCGCCGAAGTTTCTTCAGCATAATCGAGTTTTCTGTACAACGTATAACCAAGGCCACTGAAAACTAGATCTATCTTTCGGTGGTCTCGGTATAATGCTGTATAAGCCGCTGCCCATGAATCTTCAACCACGGCCCGGTGGTGGCCTGTCCTATATCGTTGCCAGAAGCGCGATCATGGCTTAACCTTCAATAAAATAAAAACTACTGAGGCTATAGGGCTGCAATTTGTTACGTTTGATGACTGGAGGGTGGATGATCAACATACCAATTTGCAGCCCTCTAGCCTCAGTAGTTTTTAAGATCTGAGGGTGGACAGAAAAAGGTGCGGACGGACAGACAAAGCCAGCACAACAGTTTTCTTTTACAGAAAACTAAAACACACACAATCAGCAGATTTACGTGTCACAATATACGTCAGGAAACTTGAATAATTTACATATCAACAAAAATAATAATTAACATAACATAAGCAATGGACCTCCCTTTTTAGCCATTCGTAACAATACTCCACAATATTTTTCCTAATAAATGATTTATTGCAATAATAATCACAAAATATACCTCAGTCATTACTAATATACATACATACATACATATATATATATATATATATATATATATATATATAATATATATATATATATATACAGTATATATCACTTTTACACACAAACACACACATCACATATATATATATATATATATATATATATATATATATATATATATATATATATATATATATGTACAACACATATATATATATATATATATATATATATATATATATATATATTATATATATATATATATATATATATATAAATGATATAAAAGCAGCATTCATAGCGTTGACATTTTAACCTGCCACGAAATAATGACCGTTCTTCCTTAATAATGTCAGTTACACAGCAACTTCAAAATACGAGATTTAGTCAATTAAATCACATCATCCCACACTCAGGGGCGGCTCTAGGGTTTCCTGCGCCCTAGGCTAATATTTTAATTTGCGCCCCCAGGTCCACCAGCTAGGAGATCTGGGGTGAGCAGTAGTCAGTAGCTCCCCATTGGCTGACATTTCGGCATAGTTTCATTGTAAATCCAGCTACCAAATATTAAGTTGAAATGCATTATGCGCACACACACACACACACACACACACATATATATATATATATATATATATATATATATATATATATATATATATATATATATATATATATATATATATGTGTATATATACCCAAAAAAAATAAAAACCAAACACACGCTTGCAAGTGGGTTTAATTTTTCGAATTTTTATTAGAAAAAATAAATTTTATATAACATTAGTAAAAGCTTTTTCTGAAATAAAGCTTAGCTACTATCCTCAAATATAATCTGGTGAGAATCTGCTCAATAATATTGTACGGAATCAGTTAAAATGAGCTAAAAAGTATCATCGCTAAATCTTACTATCGCTTATCAGTATATCATACGAGTAATCATTTTCTGTCACCATAATACCTTAGGCAGGCAGCTAGGCCTATATCAAGTTACATATAATATTAGCAAGAAAAATTATGTCGATGTTGTGATCTATCGGCTACCCTCCGACATCTATACTGTGTAAGTTAAATATGACCAAAAATTAGGCCTATACCTGGTATATGAATCACGAATTTGGTGGAATCATATGCAGGATCTACGATTCTACGGTCTACCCAGGAATGTTGAAGACTTGAATTAATTATTAGTAGCCTCAGTCTCGAGTCTCAACTTGTAGACATGTAGGGGAATGTGCAGTATGTCTGTGCTCAAGATTTCCCCTCACGGTGTGACTCACCAAAGAAAAGAAAAGTTCCTTTTAGCTTTCAGGAAACACTAATTCAGTAAGACGTAACATTGTTAAACACGTTGCTCGACGAAATAATGAGAGATTCTTGGCCCATAATGGCATGATGTAATCTCGATAATATCATGAGACTTCGTCATTTTTTTATGGTAAGCATATCATAATTCATTCTAAAATTAATATTATTAGGTTATTAAAAGTAAATAATTCTCTTTTTTTAAAGAATTGGTGCAGAAATATTTGTCAACTGACTCGAACATTTAACTACAACTTTGTTTTCCGTCTATTCAGTATTACTCAGTTCAAGTAAACTAAATGTATCCTTGCTTTGCTTTTATTGTCAAATGTAGTATAAAACACGTCATTCTTTAGAAAATGTTTAATTTCAGTTGAACATTGTATGGAACTATGCAAAAAGTCATTGTAGCTTTCTGTATATTTTTCTATATATATATATATATATATATATATATATATATATATATATATATATATATATATAAATTTATGTATAATTGTTATAATTGTTCTGTATATATAATTGCTTTGCATATATATTTATTTGTTTATTTATTTATTTATTTATTTAGTTCCCAGTTCTTGCGCCCCCTTCATTCTTGCGCCCTAGGCGACTGCCTAGTTTCGCCTTAAGGACGAGCCGGCCCTGCCCACACTGGATTGCTTATTCAACTTACCTTCTATCGCCAAAGACTAATACAAGGGGTTAATGACTGATTTTAACAAATATTTTTCATGACCTGGGCAGAGCCACACTTACAGTTTGGTTTAAAATTCCATTTATATTTAAGTCAGAACATTCCCTGTAGGTAACTGATCAAAATCTTAACATATTAAAATTATGAAGCCACAAAATATACTGCGGTTTTAGAGCTAATCATAAAATTGCAACACTTAATTTCACAAAGTAATATGATCGCTAAGTCAAGCCAAATTTGCTCGTAACGGCAGACAAGCAAAAATATTTGTATTTTTCCACGTTCTCAGACAGCACCCATCCTGCAGACCTACGTGGATTACGAGTAAATGCTCTGATGCTTAAAACAAGTAATTTACACAAATACCGTCAATGCAAGCAGATAGGCCTACTTATTGGAACGTATTTTAAAAGTTTATAGTCCTTTGCATTAGTGGCACACGCTTTTCAAGCTTCGACTTCCGTACTCGAGCCTTCTTGAAAGAAAATTGGCACGCCTGGTTAACTATGCATTACCGAACCTATATTACACCAGAGCTTTAAAAAAACTAACGCAATCAAGTCCACTGAATACCAGACTGTAAAAGACATTATAAATGGCACAAGCTCAAATTCTTTACAAAATGCAACATGATGAACTCATCAATTTTGACTGATACACTGAAAACCACTCTTATTTAATGTAGGGTTATGCTACGAACCCCTCAGCTTCGTTCAGTGCCATCAACATAAGCAATGAACCATCCGTTGGAAATTGTTCTTGATTTTTTTTTCTGTTAAACGTTCTACTGCAATAATAATCGCAAAATATACCTCTGTGCTCATTACCAAAAACTATTTATATAGAAATTAAATGGCACCAAGATTCATAGTGTTGTTATTTTCAACTACCACGAAATATTGAATTCCCTAATGACATCAGCTGCCACAGGAAATTCAGATCACTGCAAAAATACAAGATTCAACTGATTAAATCACATCATCTCAGGCTGAGGGATACTTATTCAATTTATCTGCGATTGCTAGTGCCTAACTGCAAGGTCGTAATGAATGATTTCAACAAATATACCACATATACCTTTCATTACCTGGACACAGCCCCACTTGTAGTTTAGTTCTAAATTTTTCATTTATATTGAAGTCACAGAATATTCCCTGTAAATAAATGATATCAGGGCGACCAAATTCTTACTCAGTATTAAAATTGCACTACCTAATTATGCAAAGTAATAAGGTCACTACTTCAAACTACGCTTCCTCGTAATTGCAGATAAGCAAAAATATTTTTCATCTTCCCACGGTCGCAAGTAGCAACTGACCCTGTAGGCCTACGTGAATTACACGTTGATGTAATGTTGCTTAAAACATCGTAATTTACATATATAACGTCAACGCGAGCAGCAGGCATTCCTTTCGATCTGTCCTCTCATAATCTATGACAATATTTCCTGATACAGTCTTCGTACAATAATATTCAATTCACCATATTTACATACCTAATCCATGCCAAAGACGACAACATAAATAAAAGCTACATTCACCTGCAGGTGTCACGAGTACCCTTAGTAGCTAATCATATCACAATGCCGCAGTTATCTAGCTGTGTACGTGACTTTAAAATTCACTATTTGAACACTTGACACCAACTCAGCCAGTACGAAACGACAACCGAATAGAAACCATATACCTCTGCTGGCCAGAAACACTTATGATGTAAACAAATAATTAGGATTTTCCGAAAGCTTCAAAGGATTTCGGCCATTAACATTAGTACTTCCACCTCGTCTCGAGCAAGACAGGTGATTAACTTAAATGGCAGACTGGGCCAGAACCAAGCACTTCCGATCACCTGTCAAGTCACTAAAAAACTAAGGAGGTGAACTTTGTTGGCAAGTGGATTTACATCAATTAAGGTGAGATTTATTTTTATGATATATGGACGAATAAAATGAACAAATACATACAAAACCCTATATTGTACCAAAACAATGTTTACAATGTTTAAGCTTTTGACAAACAAATACCTCACCTGAAATTTTCGAAAAGTTTCAACTAGAGAGAGAGAGAGAGAGAGAGAGTGCACGCTAAATAAATTCTAATACAATCTCGGGTAGAATCGAGGGAATTCTGGATTTTTCCTTCAAATTCCCGGCTACTGAAATAACAGGTGGGCGTGGCAGAGGCTTCGAGCTGTCAAACGGTGTTGCACACGGCTGATGAAAAGTCTAACTGGAAAACTTTCAATTTCCAACAAAAGATAGAGAGCTGTACGAATGCAAAAAGCACGTGTTTAACGAGCGCTCGAGCGCCTGCGTAAATTTCCCATATCTGTCACCTAGCATCCATAGATCCACCCACCATGAAATTGGTACAAAAGCTGACACAGTACACGTTTGTCCTTTTGTGCTTTTGACGACCATGTTTGAAAAACCTTAAATTTATCGGTTAAAAAATGTCCCGAACCTGGATTAATGGCCACACCTTTAACTGATTCGAAAACTAAAAGTTACGTTTCACTATAACCCGTCGTCTACCTTACAGTAAGCAAACAATTTACCCGTGTTCACGGCTGTTCCCCTAATTCAAACATTATGATGCAAATTCGTGATGATTATTCAGCAGGTACTTAAGTGATTTTTATATTATAGAATAACTGATGAATTAAGTGAGAAATTCTTGATGTTGATTCTGCAAGGACTTGGCCGTTGACTACCAATGTCACCCAAATTGATTTCTAAACACTATACAAGCACTGATTCTTTATGGAATTTTTGACACTGATAATGATATTTAAGGGGCGCATCATCTCTAGTCTAGCTATCCGCTTTCCTTCTCTTGAATTCTATTTTATTCTCTTCCATTCCCAGGTAGGTTTTCTGCCTGTCAGTGGGGTCAGTCGTCTTCTCCGATCTCTTCTGTCTTCAAATATTCCATCTCTTCTAAGCGCTTCAATTGTTGGCTTGTTATACTTTGTCAGGATCTCTTCCACTCCATCCGTCCAGCGCTTACGAGGTCTACCTCTCGATCTCCTTCCTTCAGGTATCCAGTTCCATCTTTTTTTGCAATTCTATTTTCATCCATTCTCTTTAGGTAACCCAGCCACCTCAGCTGGCCCTTCTCAATCTTGTTCATTACAGGTGCCACCCCTACTATTCTAACAGTCTCATTTCTCACTATCTCTTCTTGTTTTGTTTATTACTGTTCTCAGATAATGTTTATTTTGAAACGCACTCATTGCATTCTTCAATATGGGAATTTAGAGAGTAACAGATCCAAATTATTGGCTCTTTGCCTGTTGCCACTTTACCTGAGATCGAAAAAGACTGTCGGAAATCGTCTGTGTTGATTTAAACAGCCGCGATATCCACACCAGGCCTCTTAACCCCTTCAGCCCCTTCCCGGACTTACGATAAAAGCTCTATCTCGGCCTCCGAAGCAGGATAAAAGCTCTATCACGAACCCTGGACCACGATAAAAGCTCTATCACGGACCCCGAACCACGATAAAAGCTCGATCATGGATCGAACTCGGACCCCCACGAACCACGATAAAAGCTCGATCATGGATCATGGACTCCGAACCACAGACCCCGAACCACGATAAAAGCTCGATCATGGACTCCGAACCACGATAAAGGCTCTATCACGGACCCCGAACCACAATAAAAGCTCGATCATGGACCCCGAACCACGATAAAAGCTCCATCACTCCCCCGAACCGCGATAAAAGCTCTGTCACGGACCCCGAACCACGATAAATACTCGATAATGGACCCCGAACCACGATAAAAGCTCTATCACTCACCCCAAACCACAATAAAAGCTCTATCACGGACCTCGAACCACAGCTAAGTTTAAGAGCTTCAGAACTTTCACAGAAATTTGGAAAGTTAAGTTTTAAAGTGTACAATGGCCTTTCAGCTTCGAAGGACCCCACAATTTATTTTTTCTGAAAAGTTACAAAACTAGATTTCATGACCACAATACCACTCTCAATGGACATATTCTCAGATTACAAATGGTTATTGAAACCTCCAGCGCCTACGAAGTTAAGAATAAGAAAAACTAATCTGAAATGCGTCGTTCTTACCAAAGTCCTTTTCTGCACTTCATAAGCTCGTTTATAAATCCACCTTTTCATCTTCGTATTTAGAGCTACACTGAAGTCTGAGCCTTCCGAAGTTCCGATGTCAGTATAAGAATTGCTTTGGCCAATCAGAGGCCTTTACCTTACCAAAAACTCTATCGCCTTCTTTCATTGGGTGAAAGCTTTGGATTTTGGCAAAGCGTCGTCATATATGATCTCCCATTGGTTGGTGGGATGAGAACCAATTTTCAGAACATATCTCTATGGGCACCAATCTCCTTCGATATCTAGCATGTATATGAATAGTTTATGAAGTTGTAAGTATACAGTTGAAAATAAATGGTGAAACCTTTCCCTTCCCCTCTATTTTTCTCAAGAAGAGCCCTTCTTTTTGCCAGCAATAAAAAAAGTTTTTCACACAACAAGATGCATGAAGTTTTTCCGGGTAAAACTAGGATCGAATGAATATTTTATCAAAAGAGGAAATCGAATTTGCATGCAAGAGGAGTTGATTCGTTTTCATTCGAGAGTATTGAATATTTTTAAATTTTAATTCTTTCGAAAAATAAGAATCATTACGCATTAAAAGCAAATTTATTTTCTGACTCATTCTGGCTTTTATTTTCCTGTTTAGGTCATGTTCTAATAATTTACGACTTAAATTGTTTTAAACCGTACGTTGTTACAATACGGTGTGCTTTATCCATAAGCAAGAAAACGACATAGACACGGATAGCATCTTAGGAAAATATATCAAAAGATAATTAATGGTTTTCAAATGTGACTTCAGTTAAAATGGAAACTCGAACATAAGTTTGTCAATCGTCCAACATAAAAACCTTCTATTAGAGTTGGGAGTTAACATGATTTAATGAAGTCAGTTCCTTATAGCTATTTCGCAAAACATTAACTTTAAGATAAACTTTTGAAGAGTACAATTCCTTATTTGAATAAATTTGCACGTTCTATTAGTCCTGATAGTGGAATGATTCCTGAAATGTTGGTGTGGTGTACAAATAAAAGAGAAAGATGATTTCTAGCCTTCTTGCTGTCCTATTAAATGCTGAATTCAAGCTTACTAGAAGCACACACACACACATATATACATACACATATATATATATATATATATATATATATATATATATATATATATATATATATATATATATATATATATATATAATATATTGATATATTGACCGAATATTTTCATGAATGACGGGCTAAGGGAACAAAACTGTGGAAGGTTCTCTTTTATTCTTTTAATCTCTTTTAACAACATAATAAATATAAACATTATTCTAACAAAAAAGGTATTCATGAAAGAAAACGAATATTGTATCCTACAAAAAGAATGCAGTCTTCTATAAGAGAATCATAGAATCATTTAAGAAATTTTTGAGTTATTTACCCAAGAAATTGCGGCTCGTGAAAATATTCAAACTCTTTCAACTTTCTTGGCAATTTCGGAAGCCTTTGAGGAAAAAAAAAAGTGGAAATGATATTAAAGTCTATCTTTCTCTTTGTTTTAAAGTATCTACAAAGCACAGAATAAATGTGTTTAACGAAATAACATTTTAAAGTTGTTAGAGATGATTATAATTCTTCCTCGCTGACTATGTTTTCGAGGAATTCTCTACATCACTTTGCTAATGAACAGTAATCGATATATTTAATCACTGATGACAAGTTCTGAGCCTTTAAAATTAACAACTGTCTTTGTACTTTACAGCAGTGTCACACACACTCTCTCTCTATGTGTGTGTGTGTTTATATATATATATATATATATATATATATATATATATATATATATATATATATATATATATATATATATATATATATAATTTATAAAGCATGTTTATTTCTGTCTGCTCTACAGAGTTTCTTGTAGATGCAACTACTGAAATCATAGCATCTTCTTTGGTAGGAGTTAATTTTCTGCTTGAATCCTTGCAGAGAACTCTTTTATATATATATATATATATATATATATATATATATATATATATATATATATATATATATATATATATATAATTTATGTATTTATTTCTGTCTGCTCTACAGAGTTCCTTGTAGATGCAACTATCAAAATCATAGCATCTTCTTTGGTAGGAGTTAATTTTCTGCTTGAATCCTTGCAGAGAACCTATATATATATATATATATATATATATATATATATATATATATATATATATATATATATATATATATATATATATATATATATATACATACAGTATATATATATTTATAATGGGTATTTATTTCTCTCTGCCCTACAGAGTTTCTTGTAGATGCGACTACTCGAAATCATAGCATCTTCTTTGGTAGGAGTTAATTTTCTGCTTGAATCCTTGCAGAGAACTCTAATGTATTGGCTCCGTCTTGGGTTTATAGTTTTGTTAACTGTCCATTAGGGTTTTCAGCAGATGTTTCACTTCGTTTGGTTTTATGTACAGCCCTCCACAGGGATAATTCCCTCTCTGGCGGGCCCTTGTACGTTTTCAAAATAAGGTGCTTCTTATATTTTATAATTGTCTTTCAGTGTTTTCTCGTCAGTATCGTAGCTCCTGCAGAAAGGAGAGTCTTTAGTTCTTTTTAAATTTGCTTCCTTCTTGTGTTAAATTGCACAGAAGATTATTAGTCAAAGCCATAATCCGTATTATTTTTCTCCTTTGACACATATACTGCGTACTTATTCCAATATGTTTTATGTTTAGTATCACTATAGCCTTTCTTTACACAATTTTTACGCTTGAAGATGCTGCTAGCACATTAATTTGATTTGTGATTTTCACCACATCTAGGGGAAGCTTGGTCATTTTTACAATTTTTCGCGCTGTGACCAAATTCCTGACATTTATAGCATTGATAGGGCATGTAAAAGTATAATTTGCAACGGCTATACAGTGTACGCAATTTGTCATCTCTATCATAGATAGCCTTTCGTATCTGTGGTGTGCACTTGATGAAATAGTGTTTATATTTGTCATTTTTGCTATCATTTCCTTTACAATTTTCAGGTCGTCATTTTCAGAAATGAGGCTACCTATCCATAGATTTTTCTTTACAATGTTATTGACAATGTCATCTTCATCCTTCGGGACATAGACTACTTTTATTTTTGGTTTAAGTTTACCCTTCTCATTTACTGATATACTGTTGATTTTCTGAATCTCCATATTTGCCTTTTCTAAGCTTTTCCTGTCTGGGAATCTTACAAATAAGTGTCCATCTCTTGTTGTTTTAACCTGTTCAACTGGCGCCGTTATTTTACTCATAATTTGTCTCTTTTCATTAGCTGCTGTGCTCTCTTCGTTTGTAGATTTGATCAGAAACACTTTTTTTGTCTTTAGTGATTCAGCATAAGTTTTGTCCATGTTTGTCTTGGTCTTTACATCTTTATCATCATTATCAATTTTGTTTTGGATTTCATCTATGTTGATCATTGCGTCACTAGTTTTCTGAGCGAATCCTGAATTAACTTTGTTAATATCTCTGTGTTCTTTTATTTCTTCAAGTTCATCTTCAATGAGTTTTTGTGTGTTTTTTGTCCAGGCCTCTTGCAATTATCACAGATGTACAATATGTTATCACTACGAAGTATGGGTGTGTATCTGACCTTGATACCTGAACATTTCACAGCAAGTTCCTTCCTCATCAACTTCCCCAGAGCAATGTCCGCAAGTTGCTGACTCTCTCTCGATTTGGGTTGACTCAACCTTCTCCAGTATTCTATTTAGTGCTCCATCTTTACGTGCTGCTTCGATAATTATAAGATAATGTTCGTATCATAGCTTGATCTTCTCTTTACTTGATTTAATTTCTACAGTATTTAATTTCTCTTTTTCCTCTTCTTCGTATTCACTTTGAACATCGCGCAAGTCAGGCACTTTTCAATGAGCACTTCACAGACACGTCCTGCCCACACGAAGGCTACTGCTCATAAAGAAAGACAGAAAGAAACGCCTTCCTTGACACTTGTCGGTTCGTGGAAGGAATTCAGAAGAGTTTTCTGAAAAATGGTACTCACCTGCTGGAGAGAGAACATCTCATTGTTTCACCTGAGGACATCATCTCCGAGCTGTATATCCCTGAGTGAGCCAAAGGGCCTTGATCTCTGCGTCATTTATCTATCCTCGTATTCTGAAGTGGAGTGAAGAGCAATACATCTCAGTGAACAGCTTATAGGTGTTATCATGCTAAAAAGCATTAATCTACACCATTGTTAGTATACAAAAACTGGATGAAATATAATTTCGTCAGCAGTCCCTTAAACTGATCGGTACATACATATTCACGCGTATTTTAATTATACATGAAAATACTGATTGAAAGACACGGATATGGGTGAGACTCGAGAATGACAATTGAATAAGTTCTATGTAATTTTCTTTGTGCATGCTTGAGTGAAACGTACTAAAGGATAATGTATGGCAATGCACCTCAGACCGAACGCCAGCCACCGCGTCCGTCAGGAGACACGAGAACTCCCGAGGAAGTGTGTTCTTGAGGTCTCCTCCGACACAAACTACGAACGGTAATTAGTGGTTGGTGTCAGCATCAAATGTATTATATACACAAAATTTTGTAAATATGATATTACATACACATTTATAAATTTTTGCTCATAAATTAAATATTTGTACTTTATACACCACCATAAGTACACATATTTTATAACCTTTGTCATATATCTTTAGTTTGCAAGTTTCCCTTTACCATGCACATATATACTTTAATAGATTTATCGTCACAATTTTTATGTAAATTCTGTGTATATTGTATGGCAATTAGAACATTCATATTAAGTATAAAGTTACAGTACAATTCTATAATTATAGCCTGTATTACATAAGAGTACAATGTACCTATAGCTTTGACCATTAGAGTGGTTCATCATTTTAATCCGTTAGTCAATCGCCGCTTATGTGTAAGTACTTGTCTCTCCGAATAAAGATACAAACAGGCTGTAAATCCATATTGTAAGTTTTTACTGGCTGCGCCATGAGCAAGAGCCCATGCTGGCATAATGCCGGCTGAATCGTAAACAAAAGATTGTAGGTTAGTAGTTGCTAGAAAATGTCACAGTGGCAAAACGACTGTTGTGACGACAAACAATGAATAAAAGTCTGCATATTTTTCAAATGAAACAGACGCGTAAGAATTGGGAACCTCTAACGATATGAAGATTCTTAGAGAACTTACTGAGCCCAACAAAGCAACTGCTTTTAATGAAAAACACACATACACACACTATATATATATATATATATATATATATATATATATATATATATATATATATATATATATATATATATATATATATATATATATATATATATATATATATTATATATTCCCAAGAATCCCAGCCACCAAATGCTTAATTTAAAGCTGGAAAATACAACAGTGCATTTTGGGCACTGCCTGACAAGGAAGGGCGAAAGGAATATAGGCTCCTCCCTTAATCCGTTAATTGCACTCTGTATATCCCTTTCAACTTTCTCTTCTCGAACATGTGACACTGTGGAAGACTGTTTTCAGACCCTAAGCCTGGCCAGAGGCAGGAATAGTGCCAGGGAGGCAGATTAAGAGAGGACAGCTGGCATGAACACCTGGACCTTGGTCATAAATGATGCCCGCACATAGGGAAACGACATCGACCCCAGCTACCTGTGGGTAATCCCTGACCTGACTGAAGGCATATAAGGGCCTCACCAAAGGAACAAGGGAGAGAGACATTGCTGGATGCAAGTGAGACACATTCCCCCTTCCATTCCCACCTCCTTCAGAGAGCCATGCCCCACCACGTGGTCCTGTCTTGTAGGGACCCTTAGTATTCTTACCAGTGAAGCCCTTAGCCCTTCCTCCGCTGCCATTATCCTAGCTGAAGCCACCTCTTCTACAAGGTAAAGTGATCTGTTGCAAAGGTTCTTCCAGTCAGTCACACTGTTTAAATTCTTGTACTAAACTTCCTATTTCCATTTCTAAGTACAAGTATTTCCATATCAACCTTGCCTTGTTAGGGCAGTGTTATGTAAATGCCTGTGTTTAAATAATTACATAAAATTGTGCGTTCAAGGGTTCTTGGCACCCTCTGTACTCGCTTTGTCCTATGCATATTTATTGCGTCCTTACTGGCTTTTAATTCGTGGATCTCTCTGTTTGCAGAGGTGTTTGTTAGCCGTGGAAATCTCTCTTGACTGTGCCTTGTATCAGCATCGTCACACCAACGGATATACCTTCAAGTTTTCCCAGTTATAATTAATCTCTCAGGCCTTGCCTGCCTGATTAGTCCTTTTCATCTTCTGATATTTCATTTCATGTAAATACACGTAATTTTAAACTTACCCTAATGTGTTTATTTACAAATACCTTGTGAGTAGAGACCTCAGCTCAGATAAATTCCCCCTTTTTCCTTGTTTTTTACGATTTCCTGAGTCAACAGTAGTCAGAGTTTATACAAAACTAGAGGTAAGTAACGAAACCATTCATTTAGAGTCTGTAACTGGCTCATGGTAAGCATTGCCCCAGGTTAAATTGTAAATAACATATACACACACATATATACATATATATATATATATATATATATATATATATATATATATATATATATATATATATATATATATATATATATATATATATATTTGAATACATATACATGAACACATACATATAATATATATATATATATATATATTTATATAATATATTATATATATGTATCTATTATATATATATATTTTATATTTACATTTCTTGTGTTTAGAGGCCCCCCACAGAACAAATGAAAAGTTATGAAGTTTTCTGCTATAGCCTATCCCCCAGTACATTATTTTAAGTTTTCATTTTACATTTCTTGTATTTTCAGAGAGGCCAGGATGCTGGCACATCCTTCATTTCACATTCCTGGATAGCTAAATACATTAAAAGAGATGAATCCTTTGTTAAAAGAAACTGGAACAAAAATCCATATGACTGTCATTGTGAAAAGAGGGAGAATCTTGGAAGGCCTGAAGTCTTCTCTCAGGAGTCAAAAGACATCATAGCTGAGGCAGTGGGTAGACCAAGAAAGTCTTTATGTAAATGGTGCTTGAACTAGAAACAAAAAGGGGAAAGAAGAGAAGTTACAGTGCTGTATATTGTGAGTTGAAAAAATCTGGTATCAAGCCATTTCATGTTATCAGCAAGCCCAACAACACTCAGCAACAGAGAGAAGACCGTGCATGGTTTTGTGGTTCATTTCTTAAATATTGGGATGAAGATAATTTTCTCCATGTTGCTGCATCAGATGAATTCTTCATTTACACAGTCAGGAAGCCAAATCATAAAAATGACATCATTTGGGCTGCAAAGTTGGATGATATCAGCGATGATGTGTGCTATCGCCAAGTTGTGAAATTTCCTGAATGTTTGGGAATTTTTCTCTGTTTCACAGCCAAACAGTTAATGTGGATCATCAAAGAAAAAGGACAGTCATGGAATGGCGAATACTTCAGAGAAACTGTGCTTACTGGTGGAGTATTTCCCTTCCTCAAAGATCCTGAAAATGTGTTATCTGTTGAAGAAATCACATTTTTGCATGATAAGGCACCATGTTTCAAGGCTCTTCAGACACAGGAGCTGCTTTGAAACAGTGGTATCGATTTCTTCTTGTCAAGTGAATTTCCAGGTAGCTCCCCTGACCTTAATGTGTGTGAAAACATTGGTAGTATCTTAAAGGATCGTGTTGAAGCGAGCACAGTGAACTATGATGGTATACCAAGCCTCGACGACCTGCGAAGAGAGGTGACTGAAGTGCTCAGGGAAATGGAGTTTGAGTCTCAGCTTTTTTGTGATTTGCTGAAATCATACCCCACAAGAATGCAGGCTGTGGTACAGGCAGATGAAGGCCACACAAAATATTAAATACTCAGAGAGAAACTTAAATAAATACCTGTTCTGAATTACTTTTGTTTTTGTCCATATCTATTTTAGTTTATGCTGTAGAGGGGGGCCTCTACTGAAACACCCTGTATATATATTTGTATATATATAAAATGTGTGTATACATTATATATATACATATATATATATATATATATATATATATATATATATATACATACATATATATATATATATATATATATATATATATATATATATATATATATATATATATATATATATATATATATATATATATATACAGTATATATACACACACACACACACACACACACACATATATATATATATATATATATATATATATATATATATATATATATATATGTGTGTGTGTGTGTGTGTGTGTGTTTATGTGCATGTATATATATGCATATATATATATATATATATATATATATATATATATATATATATATATATATATATATATATATATATATATATATATATATATATATTATATATGGAACAAGGCCACAGCAGCTATTTGAGGAGGTAAAGGGAAATACATAAAGAAGAGATCCCACTTATTTCTTTGCTCTTAAAAATGAATAACCTCCTTTCCCTCTGCTGTCAAACGTTCACAATCTTTCTTAACCATCCCAGCCTTTCCCATTTTCTGCCTTTTATTTAATTGCTTCTGTATACCTGAGCTGGAAAACGGCAAGGGAATTTTCCTGAGCTAAGCGCTCAACCGTTGTGCCTGACGATGAGAGAATTCACCTGGTGTTGATTAGGCGTTGTTGTGTCGTCACGCAGTCCCCTCGCTACCATCGTCTTTCCCCCATTTTGCTACAGCAGAAATTTTGATGTAAGGAATTGACCTTCCCAGGTTTTTATGTTCAATAAACTTATTCATTTCTGCGTTTCTAATCGAATATCCTACCGGTAACACGTTTTATCATTATGCTGACTATTGTTTGAATGAGAAAGTTTTGTATCCGGGAGTGTACTAAATGTTTAATGCCAATAGTCAAAACAAGGTTTTATTAGCTGATATCTTTTCGATTTTCAACATATACCTTTAGGAACTGGTTAGTCTGTAAACTTTTCTGTAATATTTAAACTCTTACATTACTAGCAAAAATATCTGAAGTGTTATTAACAAACAGCTTTAAAATTCGAAGGAAAAAATATTTTGAGCAAGGGTTTTGTAAAGAGGCAGAAGCATTTACGAAAACAAATTCTCGAATAATGGCATAATAAATTGTCTTCGGGAAGTCTTTTTGAAAATTACTGCATTGGGCTTCCGATATAGACTCCAAGAAAATGCCCAATGAAACTGCTTAATCATAAATATTATAAAAATCTTGTATGATCCAAAGTTAGCATTTATATAAATTTATTTGTTGGGACAATTCCCTACTTTCTCTTGAAATTTGGTTGTCACTGTAACGGGTTTCCAGATATTCGTAGGCAAAATAAATGTTTCAGGAGATATGTTGAAAACGGATGTTTAATTTTAAATATGAAGGGTTCTAGGATGGAAAGGCGGTGGCTGTCCTGTGTGCTGTCTAATATTGTGCGGGTCATCGTAGTGCCCTCTAATGGCACTTTCTTCAGCGCGACACGAAATCTTATAGAAACGCATCGTGGTCACCTCAATATGAACGCTGGGGCATCTTCGGACTTGGCATAGGAATTGGTTGTCCACTTTAGTTTTCCTGAGGGCGCCGTGCACGGGCAGGGCCGGATTTTTCTTCTTTTTCTTTTATTTTTACAAGGAAGTACATTTATGGCGTGGTACAAAGGTCAGCTTAGGTAAAGGGATGAATCTGTGCATTTCGAGATGGTTCAGTTGTGTGGCAAGATGGAGGACGATAGGATTGTGAAAAGAGCATAATTCGGAAGTATAAGTTGAAAGTATGAGAAGAAGATCTAGAAGAGATGCGTGAGAGAGGTATGGGGTAGGAGGAGACTCAACATCCAGGAAGTGTCCGGGTGTATGTCCAAGATGCAGATGAACTGCAGTCTGTGCAAGGGGCTCTACGCGCTGCTGATGCGCATTCTGTGAAGGTGTACGAATCAGGTAGTGGTTTAGAGAATTTCTGTACATTGGTTCGCCGACGGGTCCACAGTAAAAATTTGAGTGTGAAAGTGATCATTGACTTATCTTTTTTGGGGAGCCAGCTTCTATTATGGAAAAACTCTAAGATATATGATATGATATATAGTATGGTATACACACTTACACATACACACACACACACACACGCACACACACATATAATATATATATATATATATATATATATATATATATATATATATATATATATATATATATATATATATATATATATATATATAATAAAAGGAGACCATAAAAATGCCAAAAGGTAGAAAGTTAATACTATATATTTCGTTAATTTGTCATAAGTGTTTGTGTCACTAAGGAGTTGGTTGATTTTGTCGAGGTAAAAGCCTTTGCCCATGATCACAGACAACAAAATTCCTTTTCTTGATGTTTTAATATTCAGAGACACGACAGAATACAAATTTACTGTATACAGAAAACCAACATTTTCACTTTCATACATTCACTATTTTAGTTATCACAGCATTTCTATCAAGATTGTTGTAGCCAGCAATTTTATTCTTAAGAGTCTTACGAATTTGCTCCCCGGACTTCCTGGAAAAGGAACTTGAACTAATCCGTAAGCAGCCGTCATTTTTAAAGCACCCTGACCATATGATTGAGAAAGCGATCCAGAAAGCAAACATCATCTTCTACCTTCCCCCTCACAACAAGACTAGAGAGACGCTCAACAATAAGATTTAAATCCCACACCTGGACAGGATTGAGACGTTGACACAGACACTTGGAAACTAACCGTTTTGCTTTTACCTGCCCATATACCTTAGCCAAATCCTTGATTAACGTCCAACAAATGCCAGTCCCCAAAGACACAGGAGTAGGCTATACGAAATCCCTTCCATCAACTGTGACCAATCCTATATTGGTTTTACACGTAAATCACTCCCCCAGAGATTAATACAACACAAACGTTCAGTAAGGTATGACCAACAGAGCTCAGCTATTTTTAACTAGATAAATGTGACAAAAGCCAGATGGTAGAATCAGCATTGATTAAACAAAGAGATACGATGAACCCCCAAAAGGAGATTGGGACTCAGATATTATAGATAAAATCTTCCTCCAACCAGCGATTAAGAATATTAAGGAGAAGCTGTCAACTGGAGTCAGTCGAATGTTGTAGGCTGAGAGAGAGAGAGAGAGAGAGAGAGAGAGAGAGAGAGAGAGAGAGAGAGAGAGAGAGAGAGAGAGAGTTCATTGCTCCTTCAAAATGCATACTATCAAAACGGGATGGTTCTGGAACATTCCTTCAGCTGTATACATACCACTGTTCTGTGTCTCTTATTCTATTACCCTTCCATGAAGGAAAACAATACTTTCGAAATATAATAAAATAACGCTGTCAACCTCTACTTTAAATCTACTTTATATTTGGTGTTGTTATGGTCAACCTATATATATATATATATATATATATATATATATATATATATATATATATAATATATATATATATATATATATATATATATATATATATATATATATATATATATATATATACGTGTGTGTGTGTGTATGCAAGTTATTCTATTGTTGTAGTGAATTCGATTTTAAGCCATATTTGTGTACCAGGGACTTTTTATGACAGAATCACACATGTCCTCCCCTCCACTCAAGACACGTGTGCCTGCCTGTGTGCGCGTATGTCCGTTTAATTGCTGAAATCATTTAATTATTGCAAAAATTACAGGCAGGAGTTCAGTAACAGAATGGATACTTTTTTAACATCACTTTATTGTAAAACATGTTTTGATAAAGACAATAAATTCTTTTAGTCTTTTTCATCTTGTCAGGAAATATGAAAAGGACCCCCATGAAATAACTAAACGATGTAAAGTACTGTCCTTTACAATATCAGTAAAAGTGTCAAGAATGAAACTTTGTGTTAAAGGGAAAAAAAGTTTCTCTCCAAATTGAAACACAAACCTCTCAGAATTCTTCTCCCCAAAACTTCTCAAGAATCCAGCGACAGACTTTGCCTCAAAACTCTTGGCCGATAACGAGAGAGAGAGAGAGAGAGAGAGAGAGAGAGAGAGAGAGAGAGAGTATTTTGCTTTTCAGACATAAACGTGCATTTGCGCTTCCCCCGTTGACGGCACGTGTTTAGATAACACTTTTTTTTTCAGATAAAATAGAGTAATCAACATGGCAGTGCGTCTGTTTATGAAGAAGCTTAATACAAGGTTCTTTCTCAGCAAGTCTTTCTGGGTAAGGCTGATAGCCCAGTTCCTGTTTGACCTTAGATCAGAACATTACAGTCATCTAATTACCAGGTAGTACATAATACCCTACTTAGGGCAACACAGGTTTTTAACGCAGCGTGCACATCTGCCAGTTTTTTTTGTCGTCTATCCTGGATCCCTCTCACACACTATATAAAAATAAAATATATATATATATATATATATATATATATATATATATATATATATATATATATATATATATATATATATATATATATATATATATATATATATATATATATATATATATATATATATACAATAGGATTTGAAATTATGACACAGGACATTAATTTTTTGTTTACGAATTCCCTTATTTACTGAATGAAGACCCGTTGAATTTTCGTAAACAAAAGAATTAAAATATAATTTGAATGAAGAATCGTTAAATGTTCGTAGAAATAAGAATCGAAATATAAATTCAAATCATACTCACTCTGGAAAAAATGAAGATTTAAAGAAATAAAATTAGCAGAAACGAAGTCGTCTGCTTTTGGTATACAATGCAAGGGTAAGATGTACTTAATTTAAAATTCAACACATTATATTGTAAGCCTCTGAAGGACTCTGTCTACGCTGGTTTTCGTGGGTGGCCCGAGTAGATACAGTGCTTGT
Organism: Macrobrachium rosenbergii; assembly: GCF_040412425.1. Taxonomy (NCBI): domain Eukaryota; kingdom Metazoa; phylum Arthropoda; class Malacostraca; order Decapoda; family Palaemonidae; genus Macrobrachium; species Macrobrachium rosenbergii. Next base: position 29,321,594 of record NC_089781.1, read on the forward strand.
CCTAGAGCCAAGAGTTGGGAAAACAGGAAAAGGCCACTCTCCCCCACAATCCAACGGCTTAGTTAATACTTGAATCTTTCCTAGACACATCCCCAACACCTTTCGATAAAATGGCGTTGAGGTTTTTAAGTGTCAGTTTTGCCGTTGAATTTCCACTAGAAATAATTAGTCAGAAATACATGTTGATAAGGTGTTCCATTACACTGATAAACAGTGATTCGAAAACTTTACTTTACAGGGAAGAGGTAATATAAATGGCAGAAGAAAAGAATTCATTGCACGTGTATCCCGTTTGTGGATATTATTGCGAATTTCTCTAACAGTCATCTTTAGGTTGAACGTAGTTGCTGTCCAGCAGTGATTTCCGAACACACTCTCTTTCTCTTTCACCTATTACAATTGTTAGCACCCTCCGCTCTGTATGAATAGACCAACGTTCGATCCACTGACAGGACAGGGAGGGAATGGAATTGGCTCGTTTTACAGAAACTCAGTATTCCCCGCTAGGGTTTGTTATTTCAATCCTGAAACGCCCTGAGAACACAAGACGACATAATATGCAGCTACAGCCTTTGCGGTTGATTTATGAAACATTGATCAATAAACAACCCATCAAAAGTTCAAACTGGTGAAACATAAGAAACTAATAATTTACACATATTTCGTACAATACAGCAAGAAGCCCCGAATGAACTTGGAATGATTTGCATAAAAAATTGTTCGGATTATTTCCAACCGAAATAATGAAGGAAAATCTACAGCATTATGATCGTGACCAGTACACCAGGGAGCAATGACGAAGTTTTTTTTTATACTAGTGAGCAAGCTGAGGATACTGAAAATATAATTAAAGGATACGAATGAAAGTACCATTACTCGGAACGCGGCGTTCATAACCCTGATAGTTTAAGGGCAGTGGCTCTCAGCCATTCAACAATTTTTTAAAATTTTGATCACGCGTGTTGTAGAATTTGTTAAATTGTTTTATACATGCAAAACAAGTTTTCACTGAAGAGAAGGGCAAATATGCGAAAGAAGATCGAATAAAAGAATATATATAATCATTGCATGGAAAAGACATTCTGGGCCGCCCTCTGGCGTCTTCCTGTGGGCGATTCAAGTGCCAAACGACGCCCCCAAAAGGATGTACAGTTGTACACCCTGTCAGGAGGACCTGTCGACAAAGTGCGACCCATCAGGAGGGCCCTCTACGTGACAGTAGGGCCCACTAAATGACCTCTGGGTTGCCCCAAAGAGGGACAAACCTACCTCAACGAGAGTGGGGCAGATTTGCCGAAACATGGTACTCCATTATTCGCCTGGAATCCCGGAGGAGGACCTCGACAGAATTGAGGATAGAAGTTGAATTTAACAGGGTACCTGACAGGAATTATGATATTGTAAATATGGCTAAGAAAGTATTATGTAAACTTTAGGATATTATATTACAGTTATGATTTCAAAATGTTTTAGAAAACAAATGATTTATACCCATCAATATGATAATTTCATTTTTATTTTCCTAAAAACTGTAGCTGTTAAAATCATTTTAAAAACTAAGAACTGTACGTCGTGGTATTTCACTTCCTCCCATAAGGACTCCGAAGAACTCGGAAGTTCTCCAAGATGCTTGGCTGGAGTCTTCAAGAATCTCTTCTAAGCTTTAGGCTTCCGTGGAATCACCTGTCATTCAAGGCCTCGTATAAAGACTGACTTTGTACTTCTCTATGTTGAAACTAGACATGGCGACTGGAGTTAGAGCTCCGAGATTTGAACAAGGTTGAAAATGAAGCGCGTGATTTGAAATTCTGTGGTAAAATATACAGTTGTTCAGATAATAATAAAAGGTATATACAATATGTTAAATTATGCGCTTTATTTTAAACCTCATTCAAATCTCGAAGTTTACTAACTCTTGTCGTCATGTCTCTAGTTTCAACATTGAGAATTCTGGAGTACCACGCTTCAGCAAATCAGCCTTACTCTCCTTATTCCTTACTAAGCCTCGCTCTAATACGTTTTACATAGTTGTACTGCTTTGTAAGAGTTGATATTATCCTTCGATGCAGATACAATAGAATGTTTAAGTTGTGGCTGCTTTCGTGTTTCATAACTTTAGGTCACTTTGGTGCAGACGGTTTGCTTTCCCCTTTCATTCTAGAACAAATTATTACTATCTCTTCCAGCTGTTTGTACAGTATTGTTACTCTTAAAAAAAGTGACAAACAATCGCTATTCTATTAAAATTCTTATACCTACCCAGAAATAAAAACGAAAATAACCAACTAGAAAGATTAATCACGCGACGACATTCAGCAACCGGTGGACTTATGATGCAGTTGATTCGAAGAACCAACAGGAACACGTCGCAGGCAGCCGCTTCGGAGACGTCAAACCAATTCATGTAGCTTCGAAACTCTAACTTGGCCGTCGCTATGCAAGTATCACACGCTCACTGGCTAACAGGAAATGTCAGCATCTTGCATGCAATTGCAATGGCAGAGTAGACGTCAGTTATTTCTCTCTCTCTCTCTCTCTCTCTCTCTCTCTCTCTCTCTCTCTCTCTCTCTCTCTCTCTCTCTCTCTCTCACATTATTGGTGAATGATAAAATGCTGGTTAAGTGAATCACTTGCCTGGCAATTTTTTTTTTCATTAAGAACTATGAAACTCAAGTGGCATATGAATTCTTGATGCCCTCTTGAAATTGACATTTTATTTGTTCCATATATAAGTTACGTTATATTTTATATCTAGTGAGGTCTTAACTGAATGATGAATTATAGTTGCATGAACGTAGAGAGAAAGACTTATACATGAAACTCAGCGTCGAATAGGTGGTATTCTTGTTTTAAAACTCCTGTTCTCTTATCTGAGATAATTTTTTTTTTATAAAGACCCCTTGCATTATTTATTATCCAGTCCAAGTTTTGAACTCTAGGTAAAGGCGACAAAGCTTTCGAATGTTTGCATCAAGAAAAGAGTAAAAGCGAACATTTATTCAACACTCATTTGTCATCTGCCATTCCCGAAAAAAAAGCATCAGATGAAATCATGGTTTGATTTGACGTAATTTATATTAATAGTTATCATTCATCATGCATTCCTTCCTTATCGGTTAATAAAGCTAATTTGATTTGGCTGACATTTTAACATTATCTATACAGACATTTAAATAATATAAGTATTTGAGCCGGTTTTATGCCCATTGTGACAATACGACCAGAGAGAGAGAGAGAGAGAGAGAGAGAGAGAGAGAGAGAGAGAGAGAGAGAGAATATTTTACAGCTTCGTATCCTAAACTTGGGAAAACACAAGTGAAGAAAGCACAAAAATCAGCAGGATTAAACTACAGATTTTGCGCACACCGAATTCTTGTTTCCCAGGGAATTTTGTCGCACTCTCCAGTAAAACTCTTGTACTGTAAATGGTCCAGTTAAATAAGTATTTCCATTCCCGGACTTGGATGATAAATATAGTCTGTTTCTTTTTAAGCTGACGGTAAACATCAGCTGCGGATGTTTAAGCTAATCATGACTGGCTGAAGCTGATGCTCCTCATCATCACCCACCGAGAGGGTATGTACTGTACAATGCTCATCATCACCACCAAGAATGTATGTACTGTACAATGCTCATCATCACCACCAAGAAGGTATGTACTGTACAATGCTCATCATCACCACCAAGAAGGTATGTACTGTACAATGCTCATCATCACAACCAAGAAGGTATGTACTGTACAATGCTCATCATCACCACCAAGAAGGTATGTACTGTACAATGCTCATCATCACCACCAAGAAGGTATGTACTGTACAATGCTCATCATCACCATCAAGAAGGTATGTACTGTACAATACTCATCATCACCACCAAGAAGGTATGTACTGTACAATGCTCATCATCACAACCAAGAAGGTATGTACTGTACAATGCTCATCATCACCACCAAGAGGGTATTTACTGTACAATGTTCATCATCACCCACCGAGAGGGTATGTACTGTACAATGCTCATCATCACCACCAAGAGGGTATTTACTGTACAATGCTCATCATCACCCACCGAGAGGGTATGTACTGTACAATGCTCATCATCACCACCAAGAGGGTATTTACTGTACAATGCTCATCATCACCGCCAAGAAGGTATTTACTGTACAATGCTCATCATCACCACCAAGAGGGTATTTACTATACAATGCTCATCATCACCACCAAGAAGGTATTTACAGTACAATGCTCATCATCACCACCAAGATGGTATTTACTGTACAATGCTCATCATCACCACCAAGAAGGTATTTACTGTACAATGCTCATCATCACCACCAAGAGGGTATGTACTGTACAATGCTCATCATCACCACCAAGAAGGTATGTACTGTACAATGCTCATCATCACCACCAAGAGGGTATGTACTGTACAATGCTCATCATCACCACCAAGAGGGTATTTACTGTACAATGTTCATCATCACCCACCGAGAGGGTATGTACTGTACAATGCTCATCATCACCACCAAGAGGGTATTTACTGTACAATGCTCATCATCACCACCAAGAGGGTATTTACTGTACAATGCTCATCATCACCACCAAGAGGGTATTTACTGTACAATGCTCATCATCACCACCAAGAAGGTATTTACTGTACAATGCTCATCATCACCACAGAGAGGGTATGTACTGTACAATGCTCATCATCACCACCAAGAAGGTATTTACTGTACAATGCTCATCATCACCACCAAGAAGGTATTTACTGTACAATGCTCATCATCATCCACCAAGAGGGTATGTACTGTACAATGCTCATCATCATCCACCAAGAGGGTATTTACTGTACAATGCTCATCATCACCACCAAGAGGGTTTTACTGTACAATGCTCATCATCACCACCAAGAGGGTATTTACTATACAACGCTCATCATCACCACCAAGAAGGTATTTACTGTACAATGCTCATCATCACCACAGAGAGGGTATGTACTGTACAATGCTCATCATCACCACCAAGAAGGTATTTACTGTACAATGCTCATCATCACCACAGAGAGGGTATGTACTGTGCAATGCTCATCATCACCACCAAGAAGGTATTTACTGTACAATGCTCATCATCACCACAGAGAGGGTATGTACTGTGCAATGCTCATCATCACCACCAAGAGGGTATGTACTGTACAATGCTCATCATCACCCACCGAGATGGTCTGTACTGTACAATGCTCATCATCACCACCAAGAAGGTATGTACTGTACAATGCTCATCATCACCCACTGAGAGGGTATGTACTATACAATGCTCATCATCACCACCGAGAGGGTATGTACTGTACAATGCTCATCATCACCCACCGAGAGGGTAAGTACTGTACAATGCTCATCATCACCCACCGAGGGGGTATGTACTGTACAATGCTCATCATCACCACCAAGAAGGTATGTACTGTACAATGCTCATCATCACCCACCGAGAGGGTATGTACTGTACAATGCTCATCATCACCACCAAGAGGGTATGTACTGTACAATGCTCATCATCACCACCAAGAGGGTATGTACTGTACAATGCTCGTCATCACCACCAAGAGGGTATGTACTGTACAATGCTCATCATCACCACCAAGAGGGTATGTACTATACAATGCTCGTCATTACCACCAAGAAGTATGTACTGTAAAGTGCCCGTCATCACCACCAAGAGGGTATGTACTGTACAATGCTCGTTATCACCACCAAGGGGGTATGTACTGTACAATGCTCATCATCACCCACCAAGGGGGTATGTACTGTACAATGCTCATCATCACCCACCAAAAGGGTACAATGGTCAATCAGAAGGAAGACTGAGCTTCACTGACATGAGCTGCGGATATTTACCGTCTGCTAAAAGAAAGTTATAGGATATTTTTGATGTCATTAATAAGTGACGACTATGAAAAATGAAGGCCAAAGGAATGGCAGCAGAAAAATAAAACATATGGAGTTGATGATGAAAGAAGGACGGCAATAATGATGAGAATACAAGAAGGGAAGGTTGAACTTCTGTATAGACGGACTTAGTAAAATAATTAAACCTTTCAGTGTATTCGCCGAGTATGATACCCCGGTTTGCTAATCCAGGTTTTTAATTGTTAACGGATCTACTGGAAGACGTTGATTAGGTGTATCTCTTCGAGAACAGATACCTGAGTAGGCAGAGGATACTGCGATTAATAAGGTATATATATTCTTTCTCAGTAGGTTTCCTGTTACGAATTCACAAATAATATTTGCAGAAGGCTGTTTATTCTGTGAAGTCCGCGGACACGAAGCATTAATGTTGTACTTGGACAGGAACCGGTTTACAGCAGTAAGAAAAGAAAATAATTTTCCATGCTCGCCTTTTAATTGTTGTCATATTTTTCAAATACCATGTTTTGATAATTAATGTAAACACGTCAAAAACTGCCTATTAGTCGAGTAATTTAAAATAATTTTAAATTACTCGACTAATAGGCAGTTTTTGACGTGTTTACATTAATTATCAAAACATGTATTATTTTAAATTACTCGATTATAGGCAGTTTTTGACACGTTTACATTAATTATCAAAACATGGTATTTGAAAAATATGACAACAATTAAATGGCGAGCATGGAAAATTATTTTCTTTTCTAACTGCTGTAAACCGGTTCCTGTCCAAGTACAACATTAATGCTTCATGTCCGCGGACTTCACAGAATAAACAGCCTTCTGCAAATATTATTTGTGAACTCGTAACAGGAAACCTACTGAGAAAGAATATATATATACCTTTCTGGGTTCTCCGGTCTCTGCTCACTTCAGCTTTTATTGGAAAAATTAGTTTATGTTCGAAATTTAACTCCGCCGGGGCTAAAAGTTTTCGCAAGCTGGCAGTTTTGTAAGAAAAACAGTTTGGGCGGCTTCTATCTCTCTCTCTCTCTCTCATATATATATATATATATATATATATATATATATATATATATATATATATGTATATATGTGTATATATATATATATATATATATATATATATATATATATGTATATATCTCTGTCTATATACTGTATATATATATATCTATTCTCTATTTTATACATACACATATATATTATGCTTATTTTATACATATATATATATGTATATATATATATATATATATATATATATATATATATATATATATATATATATTACAGTATATATATAATATATATTACAGAAATATCAATAAAATTTATATTACATTATGTATAATGAAACAATGAATAGAAAAGTATACTAAATGTGATATATTTGGCACCGTATGGAAGAATCTATATATATATATATATACAGTATATATATATATATATATATATATATATATATATATATATATATATATATATATATATTATATATATACACATATATATGTATATATATAATATACACATATATATGTATATATATATTTATGCATAATTTATATATATATATATATATATATATATATATATATATATATATATATATATATATATATATATGTTTATATATATATATTATAGGTATATCAACAAATATATATTCTATTATATATGTATAATCCAACACTGCATAGGAAAAATGCTAAATGAGATATACTAGCATCGTACGGAAGAACGAAAAAGTACAGAACAAGGAGAAAGAGAAAGTCAAGGAAATGAAAGGCCAAAGATGACAACACATGGAATATTCTGTAAATATGATCAATAAAAAGACTTGGTATCAGTGAATATAGACATAAAGAAATAATTAATGCCTGGAAACTGCTTTAAAATTATGAAAAAAAGATCGCAGGTAAATCTTTTGAGTTCACGGGGGTGGGGGGAGGTGAAAGATAGGGTAGGTATCCCTGTAACAACTTGAGTGCTAAAGTAATGGAATAATCCAAATATGTTTACAAGATTCCTGTAATAAAAGACTTACATAATAAAAGGGCTGAAAAAATTCCATTACAGCTGATCGTGGGGAAAGCTGGAGGCACAAACAAGGCATTCGACAGTGTTCAAAAAGTGACATTGGTTTTTATTTTTGGGTTCTGACGGTAAATATACACAGTAGATGTCGTTGGAGCTTTCATTTTGCTCTGGTTGGCCGAGGTATTGTAGCGTTAATAAATAAAAAATCTTTTTATATTTATTCAAACACTGGATTATCGTGATGAATTTTAAAAAATCTCTTGCTAGCCTCACCATCATGTATAAGTTTGCTAAGTAACGAAATAATAAAGTCGACGATTGCGCACGCCATGAATAAAAAACAAACAAATTAGCTTCAATGAAATCGACTTCAGATATTTACCATCCGCAAAAAAAAAAAAAAAAAGAATAGACTGTGGATAATCAAATGATCTCGGAAATGTCACTCTTCTAGGGATAAACAAACGCACACACAACAAGCAACAAACATACAACAAATATACATACAGGCAAACCGCACTATTTACGCATACTAGTGTTGAACTTTGTAGTCTGGATACTCGTCTCTCCAGCAAGCAAGCACCGGTTCAGTTTTTTGGTGTCTTCGTGCTTGGCACGTTCCGTACAGTCTCTGTTAACGTGAACACTAAATTACGTTACGTGACAGTTACGGGACTATTGTTGGACGCAGCTACATTATCCCTTAGTACTTTCTAACTATACTGTATTAGATTTCCCCTCTGGGCGTTGGATCTCGGCAATTTTTGCAGATGAAGCTGCTAATCCAATGCTTGTTTCCAGTGTGGTGGCGATCCACCACTGCGGATTAACTACTTAGCAACTTATTAAACGCTTAAGTCAATAAATTTTCAAAGGATTTTTCAGGAAACAGCGTAAGTAGCGCAAAAATCCTTCTGTCAAAAGCAATATCGACCTTGGGAGTCCCGCTTGCGAGATGAGGATGGTGGCAAGTGTTTTAGAGCGGTTGGAAGGGTATTCCTAATAAAGAAAAGTTCATTGCCTCTACAGCAGAGTTGCAAACCTGCCTTTTTCATCTCATCAACAAATTATTCAAAGCCTTTCACTGGAATTTAACTGTTTAATTGTCTTGATAATCTGTTTGCCAAATGTTGTGTTTTAATGTTTGAGGTTCGATTTTTTTGCATGTGGTTTAACATATCTCCTTTCTTAACTTATATCATTTGCAGTAGGAAACAACAATTTGGCTTAATTTCCTATGATTATCATAGCCCCATAGCTTATGATTTAGACTGATTAAGATTTGTCCGAGAAGTACCCAAAGTGCAAAATAATGATAACCATTCTTATATCATGAATCAGGAAAAATTCTGTACTGTACGCAGTGGACACATTCTAACACACACACACACACATACACACACACATATATATATATATATATATATATATATGTGTGTGTGTGTGTATATATATATGTGTGTATTTATAGTATATATACATACATAAATATACAAATATTATATATATATATATATATACATACATAAATATACAAATATATATATATATATATATACATAATATATATGTACATATAAATACATAATTTATATTATATATAAACTATATTTATATTTAAATTATGTATATAATTTATATACTCGTATATGAGCATATATATACATATATATATATATATATATATATATATATATATATATATATATATATATATATATATATATATATGTATGTGTCATATTAAATTACATTGCTGGATAACATCAACAGCAAGGTATAGGTTATCAAATCTTTTATTCTTATATCTCTACGTTGCTTTTGGACAATCGCAAGAAAATGGTCATACACTAATTAAATAAGAATGCAAGCTGTATTAACAACCGCATACTGTAGGATGACCTAACTGGTACACTAGTAAGGAAACGTATTTAGATTTAACATTATAATATAAAATGCTCTGTTACACAACAATTCTCATCTTGTGGACTCTTAACATCATTAACTTTCTTGGTTTCTCATCGTACGCAGTTTCCGAAAGCACTTTTATAAGGAAGTCAAAATTTCATTGTTAATATGTAAATTTAAGTTTTTATTCTGTGCACCAATACTAAATGCGAGACATTTTTGTGTCTGTGCACGTGCGCATACCCCAAGAGAACCAGCTTTCTACAGAGTTTTGTACGTCGTAAATTCTTGGAAGTTTCTTGGCAAGACATTCTTCGATATCTTTTCTTTGGCGAAGGGGCCAACAAACTTCCTCTTTGGGCGAGTCTGTGAGACCACTGATAACCACCATTCTCAAGTCAGAGGCATTGCGAAGAACATTTTATTTAGTCTTCTTTTATGCCTTTCATTTGTATCATTTGTTACTTATTTCAATATGTTTGTTCTCTCTCTCACTCTCTCTTTTATAAATTTTGAAGTATGGATCTGAAGCTTGGTTTTAGTTTTCTGTAAAAGAAAACTATTGTTCCGGCTTTGTCTGTCCGTCCGTACTTTTTCTGTCCACCCTCAGATCTTTAAAACTACTGAGGCTAGAGGGCTGCAAATTGGTATGTAGATCATCTACCCTCCAATCATCAAACATACCAAATTGCAGCCCTCTAGCCTCAGTAGTTTTTATTTATTTAAGGTTAAAGTTAGCCATAATCTGAATCTGGCAACGATATAGGATAGGCCACCACCGGTCCATATGGCATTATACCGAGACCACCGAAAGATAAATCTATTTTCGGTGGCCTTGATTATGCGCTGTAACAGTTGTACAAAAACTCGATTGCACCGAAGAAACTTCGGCGCATTTTTACGTGTTTTTTTTTAATGATAAATCCATTTCTCAAAGAAGACATTCTTTCTCAGTTCTCCAAGCTTGCGTCAAAAAGGTCTAGAAATTGTAAGCCGGCAACAGACCTGTTAGAGAGAGAGAGAGAGAGAGAGAGAGAGAGAGAGAGAGAGAGAGAGAGGTCTTTTCTAGCGTTTGCAATTAACATTCAAACTGATTTATAACCATGCAAGTCATTCACATTTTCTACAAGTTATAATGAATTCCGTTGTTTCTCGATCAAATGATACACTAGGTTCAAATATCAACTTATATGATTTTGTACCTGACTCTGAGAAATGATGTTTATTATTTAATATTCCAGATAATTTTCTGCGGAAAGACATTTGGATTACAATGTAAAGACCAAGATGAGTGATAACAGCATTTATCACCGCGGAAATCTCGGATCAGAGATACGACTTTAGTAAAACGATATTCTAGAAAAATGAAATAAATCGTTTTAAATATAATGGATATTTTCCATTGCAAATTTTGAATTGCAAAGTATTTTTTAAAAGAACGTGTGTTCAGGGAAGTAAGAGGATTTGCGGGTCCAATACAAAGCTTCAACCTTTTTTTTTTTTTTTATAAATTCATGTAATAAACATTAAATATGTGAATGATTACTATTATTTTTAAGTATAACTGTGACCTTTAATTCACACGCAGCAACCCTGGCGAGCGAACTTAAATGGTGTTTCCATCCAGTGGCAGCGATCCTCCCATTGCTGGTCCCCTGGACCCCCTCCTTCCCCCGCCAACGATAGCACGAGGGGACGGGTGGAGCATCAGAATCTGGGAAAAGACTTCGCTCGGTTGGGATTGTTGAATACCTTGCGCGACAGCGATAAGTTCTGGGAATGAGATGTTATTTTATGGATGAAACTCGCCCCCCATCAGCGAAGAGAGCACCTGCAGTAACCAGGCAACACCTGCTGAATCCTTTCACTCAATCGCCCCTTCCTCTTCCATCTCCTCCTCACAACCCTCCCTTCCTCATCCTCTCACGTTCTCATCCCTTCCTCCTCCTCGTCCTCCTCCCTTTCAACGTTCATCCCTTATTCCTTCAGTCTTGAACACGAGAATGAATACCTTCCACTTCCGAAATTAAGAGCGCTACCAGCCGAAGGGCGGACCTCATACGATGTGACTGTTGCCCTTGAGAGGAGCAATCCCGGGATAAACATGACAGAACGACCAAATCATTTAGGGGAGTTCGCCCTTATACCGAACGACAGAGCAACAGTCGACCTATTTCCTGAAGGCCAGCACCGAATTCCACTTGTTAAGCCCAAATGAAAAGCTAAACAAGGCCATCGTTTGCTCATGCCCAGTCGAGGACGCTCAGAGATAAGTAACAAAATATAAGACACCAGAGCCTCTCAGGTGCTTCCGTCGCCACCATAATGGCCATCACCAAGACCAATGAGATGAACTATAATTTGCGCACTATGCAGTAAAAAAACACGAGACCAGCATATGTGTGGAAAATTTCGAAACAGGGAATCTACTATTCGTACGAGTACCATCTGTTCAGAACGCATCATGCATGGTTCAAACGATGCACTGCAGTTCTGGAGCAAATTACACAGTTAAAATCATAGGCTAACTCGCCAAGACCGACACAAGCACCTGTACCTTAGCAACCGACATAGCAACCAGAAACACGGGCGTAAACAACCCATGGAAGCAGCACCAGTTTCGTACCAAGAGAAAGACACAAACCCCGCAGCCAACGCCAACCCCTCCTCCTCACCCCATCCCCCACCCCCTACCTCAACATTATCCCACAAATGCCGTTGCCATAGTCCTACACCCAATCCCCCTCCTCGACTTCAGGACGAAAGAAATGGAAACATGGTAATGACTCGTGTGCAACTCCTCTTCACAGACCAATTCGCGCATTCTATGAGTGGAATAAAACAAACATGAAGAGTGGCATGAAACATGGCATAGAGAATTGCTCAATCAGGTTGAACGACTGTACGGTACGTACTTCCAGGCCCGACGATTCTCTCGTCGAACAGTACTCAGGCAATTATTAATCACTTTCATTGCCAGTTTCCCTGTTTCTCTTACTAATGCTTTTCCTTTCCCAGTTCGATCGTCTATCGTCTGACGATCGAATCCTTCAACTATCGCTCTCTCTTCCACTTACGCTGTTACCGCTTTACCTTTATCACCGCGCTGAAGGGAGACAAAAATGATATACATTGATACACTTACATTTTACGGTCATCCTCAGGGCGGGTAAACATACTGGCTGTACATAGTTATCACAGAGAGAAACACACAACCACACGTCTTTCCTTTAGTTGATGCCAAAAAACCGCTTTTCCTCGCACTAAAAAATCTGTACGTTACCGGAATCGACCCCTGCTTTTCACTTAACTTTTCTTGGTAAGTTAAATAGGGGATGCAAGCACCGTAGATTTTATCATGTTTCCGCTTTTTCTCGAACTGCAAATTTTTCGTTTTCCTTACTGGTCATCTACTTCTCTCCATGAATCGCTACTATCAACCTTTCTTTCTACTAACGGGTACCTGAGGGTTTAAAGGAGTTTGTAGTACAATATGTTGAACCGTTCATTTCATCTCACTATTTTTTAACTTTCACGCCGTTAATTTAACTCATTTTAATCATGAGCCCGCGCTGGCATAACGCCAACTTAATCATGAACAACAACAACAAGGGAGGACACTTCGCTCGGACAGCTATACCTAAGCGACCAGTGAGAAATCATGGATGTACTGTTACCTACACTACTTTATTTCTCAAAATTGTTGGTAGCGTATGAATTTATATCCAAGATCATGACAGACAATAGTATGAACCTTGTGCCTCACACACACACACACAGTCAAGTGATAGAGAAGACGGCCATGTTATACATTTTTTCCCGTTGGTTTAATAATAATCCAACCTATTATAAATATGGAAATAAAAAATAGGGAAAATATTCGGGCACAGTCAAGTGATAAGAGAAGACGGTCATGTCATTTTTTCATTCTCTGAGAGATACACAGAGGTCTATAAATAAAATGTTAACATTATTAAAATGATAACTTGATGCTTCAAGAACTTTTGTTTTTCACTGAATTATTTCCTTGACAAATTTCCTAAAAGAAGGAAATCTTCCTCCCAAAAAGGGGGAAGTGCGTGGAGTGCCTTTATGTTTAAGAATTGTTATACGAGGTTATTCCAAAAATGGTCAAAACTTTATCATTCTATTTCTTTAATAACATGACCTTCCTCATGAACAATTTGCATAAATAAAAATAAAATTATGATTCTCAACTTAGTTTTAAGACCTGAGGTCATTCAGGGTAATTGAGAGTAACAAGGTCTGAAAGGTATAGCAGGAGGAAAACCTCGCAGTTACACCAAGAAACAATTGTTAGGAGAGGGTGGGAAGTAAGATGGAAGAAAGAGAATATGAATGGAAGTAAAGTAAAAGGAATGAAAGGGGTTGCAGCTAGAGGGTGAAAGGACGCTGCAAAGAATTAAGTAATGCATGTAATGCATCGTGAGAGATGAACAGCCACACTATCCCTACTGTGGGATTAATGCTGATACTAATAGAATTCACAAAGCTGCACCGTAGTCTGTTAATCTGTTATTTCGAATATGAACATACATGCTGCAGACGATCGCCTAATAAAATCTATCTAAAAAGACTGGAAATTTTCATAAGTTAAGATATACCCTTGAAACCCCCGAGTTTTTCCTTCCTCCTGCCAAGGAAAACTTTTAAATTTTTGTATTAAAACCCCAATTTTCCTCAAGTTCCCCTCAGTAAAATCTAATGAGCATCACCTTTTAACCACAGCTATTCCATTAGGTGCTTTATTTTCGATTTATTGATGCGTTAGAGTGCTGACATTAGATCAATGAGTCTCATGGTAGCTGGCGGTCCATCAGTGTGCTATGAGGTGGTAGTGTTTAGAAAAGACTTGAAATCAAGAATATCACCAGCATGTTAATCTGTCTCAATTTGTCTACCTGTTTCCCATAAATTGAAATCCTGTTTCTGGACTCACAAATGCCACCAAAACAATAATTTGTTTTTATATGTTATGTACATTGTACTAAAAATTTTGGCAAAGACTGAAGAACTAGAAATAATTTGTTTTATATGTGCTTGAGAAAGGCAAGACCGAAGAACTGGGAGCAAGGCTACCTGTGAGTAACAGGATTGCTAACACCGGCTGATGCCTGAAAGTTATCGTCAGTTAAAATAAATAATCTTTGCCTGTGTGTGTATCTCGTTTTTCTTCTTAGCGAACGATGCACAAGAATTACCAAAAGTTTTTACTGGTAAAACTACTTAAAACCATTATTGCATTTTGGACAAAAATATGATTTTCAAATATTTTGATGTGTGACATTTTCTCATGTTCGTTTCGTTAAAAAATTACTTTACCAATCACACCTAACTTAACCTAACCTAACCTAAACTAACCTAAGGTACTAAGCCCTTACCCTAGTGCATGGTATTAGTTTGAGAACATTCCATGAGCTTACCTGAATCTGAATGACAACCATCAATGGGATTCTGGTCCTTGTATTTTACTTGTTTTGTGTTTTCCTCCATCCAAAATCCGTTGTGGTCCACCGAATTGTACGATATCAAGGTAGGGTCCACTATCTCTAAAAGTGACCATTTGCTAACGAAACGTTTAAAGCACACGTTAAAACACAGGAAAATTATATTTTCAAGTCCAATATACAAAACGATATTCTTTTTTCGATAAATCTGATAATACACCTTTTACGAGGCGTAGCCAGCATGATTTATCTGACTGTTAGAGGGAAATACATTCAGTAATTTCGCTCTGAACTTGAAAACTTGAGACCATCGGACTGAAATAGTCAAGAAACGAAAGTGCATAAGGACCTTGTTCTAGAAGAGGGGACCTGTTTCCTCCGCACGTCCACAAACTGATCAGTGAACTGGTAGCTACGGGGATCATGAACTATTGAGTACAAGTGCACTCGAAAATCCTCGGAAGCAAGGCAGAGGCCAGACGCGAAAGAGGGCAACAGCAGCAAATCCAGAATTCGGAGGAAGACGACTTGCAAAATGCTCAGTTGTTAAGTGTGGAAGAAGTAACGTTACGTACGAAAATTGATGCCGTTTCTCCGAAGCTTCAAGTTCACCATTAGTACTGTTTCTCAGTTTGGTATCCACAATTACTGTAATTACTTTCATATAGCTCTTTTTATGCATGTGAGTTTGGCCAAATACGTAAGCGGATACAAAATCATCACACAAAAGCGTGTATTCTAATCCTTCTTTTGCTATAAATTTCTTAGCAAATTTACTAGATTTCAATTTGGCCTGTAATATTCAGTGTTTGTTTTTCATGTTTGCTTGTAAATATAAATACTTAATCAACAATAATAATATTCACTGCACATTTTATAGCTAATCATTAAAGAAACGTCAGAGTAAAATGGCAATAAGCAGGGAGGTCTTTTTGACAGTCTATTGGAAATTTGTTCTTTTATTTCACTAGCTTCTTTTACTATCCAAGTTTATGGCAAGATTTCACACTTTTTAACACTAGGATGGCCGAGGTGTCGTTTTCGACACCTTGAGATTTTCAAAGAAGTGTCATGCAATAATGACTTTTTGACTTGACGCTAAGGCTTGCAGACAATTAATTACTTCTTGCAAAGATATTTTATTGATCATGAAGGTTATGTAATCTATCACACAAAAGCTGATATTTGACTTTATACCTAGAATGGCCGAGGTGTCGTTTTTGACACCTAGGCTATCTATGGTATAAATGCAAGAAAATTCCCTAAAAGACATCGCTATTTTCGTTCATTTCACTTATATTCAATGTTTGAAGCATCCTATACACACACACACACACACACACACACACACACACACACACACACATATATATATATATATATATATATAATATATATATATATATATATATATATATATATATATATATATATATATATATATATATATATATATATATATATATAAATAATGCTGATGAAACTATGATACGAAAGATTCACAAATGCACGAACAAAAGGGCAAGGTCATGATAAAAGCTGGGCATTAACCCTGGAAAAGTCTGAGACTTTCATTGCTTTGACATTTGCAAGGGGACTGTATGGAAAATCTCACAGTGCTGATTTCCTGTGGAATAAGACTTACGGACCACAAATATTTGGAGAAACCATGTCTAGAAATTACATCATGAAAATACAAAGATATATTAGGTTTGATAATAAAAGTACGAGGTCAGAGAGGATCAAAAGTGACAAATTTACTCATATACATTAGGGAAATTTTCAACTTCTTTGTCGAAAACTGCAAAGGTGCCTATACACCAACAAATAGTTTGATAATTGACGAACAACTATTACCCATGAAAAACAGGTGCCCTTTCACTGTTTTTATGCCAAATAAACCTAAGTTTGGAATGAAATTTTGGGTCCTTGCAGAAGTAGAATACAAATATATTGTAAATGTGATTACCTACCTAGGGGCTATAGAGAAAGAGTCAAAGATTAGGAGTTCCCTTAGCAGAACATGTTGCGCTTAGCCGTACTGAAGTAGTGAAGAATAAAGGCTATAATGTGATAACAGACAACTTTTTAACATCACTTCAAGTTGCAAGGAAATTGCAGGAAAGAACAACTTCAATTGTTGGTACTGTACGATCAAACAGCAGGCATCTGTCAAAAGAAATGACTTCACAAGAAAAGGGCAGAAAATATGCATCCAAATTTTATTTCCAAGATGAAGGTGATGCATGTTTGTGAATTACCAATGCAAGGATAATAAGAATGTATGCCTCTTGTCAACCATGCATAGTTCTCCAATTGTTTCTGAAGGCGAAAAGAAAAAACCAGCAGTCACAGATTCCTATAATGCAAATCAAGTTGAAGTAGATATCGTCGACCAAATGCCTATGAAGTACAGTAAACGTTGTGCTACATAGTGTTGGCTGCTTGAAGTTTTTCGTAATATTCTTAATATGACAGTCATAAACCCGTGGATTATTTACAAGCTTGCCTCAGGGGAAAAATAACCAGGAAAGCGTTCATTTTACAGCTCACTGAGATTCTTGGGAAGCTTATGTGCGTAAGCGTAGTTTGCCAGTTCCTGTTGAGGTACCATCCATTAACTCTTCAGTACCTAAAAAACGTCGCAAGTGCCGTGGGAATAAATGAAAAAACCTACGAGTGGTAAATGTGCAAAGGATGAACCAAGAATATGGTTTGTAACTTGTAAAGATTGTGGAATTGGAAGTAATATCGTTGCTAACTAATACAGGATTGTTTAAATGAGTAGGTTATAAAATCGCATTTTTAAAGGTAAAATGCATTTTTCCTAACATACAAACCCGAGGTCCTTTACATATGGGGATACTTTCAGCGTAGCTGAACATAGGCCACAAAAGACTTACAAGGAATTAGTTGGTAACAGTACCAGCTGGGCATGAGGTTGGCAACTGTGGGGAACCCACGGTGCTTACCGCCCAGATTCGCGCATCAATTCGCTTTCTGGTCTAGGGCAGATTGTGGGGCGGCTGAGGTGGGTAACCTGAGTAAAGGACCTCGGGTTTGTATGTTAGGAAAAATGCATTTTAAAGGATGTTCAAATGAATGTAACAATAGTTTTCTTCATTTAAGTTCATAATACTAACACAATGACCATTTTATTAACCAAATCTATTGTTAATAATTCAAAATATGGAGTGAAGTGATAAGGTGTCGAAAACGACACCTCGGTCATTCAGTATATATCGAAGGTCCCGGCCACAACAACTACAAGAGTAAACGGAGACGACTGAGACCCGAGAAAATATGGATTTTAGTGTATTTGCACAGACAGACAGACAAACAAACAAACACACACACAATATATATGTGTATGTATATATATATGTGTATGTATGTATATATATATATATATATATATATATATTTTGTCCATATATATAACATTTTTATATTAAAAATAGTTGCAATATTTTTAATATCAAATATATCAATCACGGAATAACAGACACCGAAGGGAATTTAGAAGTAATAAACGATCGGTCACCAGGTGGGCTCGAATGGGGAACCATTGACTAATGTTTTGAAAAGTCGTTGTTCCCAAACTATTTGGTGGTTCGAGCCTACCTGGTGATGGATCGCTTATCGCTTACAGATTCCTCTTCGGTGTATGTTATTCCGTAACTGAGTGAATGACAGTTGCAGCTTACTTTTTGTGAATATAAAAAGTCATGGTGTATGGACAAAAATTCATACACATGCACACACACACACATATATATATATATGTATATATATATATATATATATATATATATATATATATATATATATATATATATATATATATATATATATATATATATATATATATATATATATATATATATATATATATATATATATATATATATATATATTGTCACGATGTGTACCAAGTACCTAGTTATTACTCGACTAGTAACAAAATCGAAAAATTTACCTCACTTCAGCCAAATACCTGAACTCTCATAACAATAAAATTACGACTGAGCACTCTAAAAGTAACAGTGATCCCTTAAAACTTACTTATCACTTGAAAAGTCAAACTAAGTTTATCCAGATATGTGTGAGGTAGTAACAGGTAAACAAGAAATATACTAAAGAAAAAAGGGCATCACTCCATCAAACAACTATCATTGTTTCCCTGGTCTTAATTCACTTCAGCAAAACTAAAGGGAATAAACCATATTTATCACTTTGCCTTATGCACACACAATTATTCCTGCTGTGTTCAAGAATTTTAAATACAAAAATTTATTTTTAACTTCAAAATTTATAATTAGAATTCACTATCTTAAAAATTTACCATTAGTTGAAAACAACACAAGATTTAATTAATTCTTAAACAAAATTATTTCACAAAACTTTAATTTATCAAGAAATTATGTTAACTAAGCAAAATTTACACTATTAAGAATTACTCAGGATTTGAAAAGGAAATCTTAACAAATGAAAATCAAATTAAGTATGCAATGTTAAAGTATCAATGATATATAAAATGCTAAGCAAATAAATGTTAAATCACCAACACAAAAATTGGGCAAAACTAAGAAATTGCAAACACAAGAACACACAAAAAAATGCACTAAACAAGAACACACAAAAAAGGCACAAAAGATTTATTAACAATAATTTCACTAAGGCAAAATATCCCTAATATTTCTTATTATACCATGGTAAAATAAGTGAAAATCCACTTTACCTTATACAAACTTGTAACACTTTTGTAAGATCCCTTGCTGCAGCACAAAACACTCTTTTTATATAATGCCTACAAAATTAAACAGTTTCACCAAACTCAGATCTTGAAAGTTATATATTACCAGTGACCACAATGTTTACTAGTAATATATATGTTATAAATTTTACTCTCTTTTGAAGGAAGAGAGGGATAAGAGAGAGACAGACCAACCAAGTAACTCCTACAAGGTCTTTTACAACAATGAAAGCCTTCCAGATTCTACTATGAGAAGTAACACATGTTGCCACTAAGACATTTTTGGGAAACATCCCAGGAATTTTCCCCGGAGAGGAAAAAAAATAATAAGGGAATTTTCCCCTGGGGAGGGATTTTTCCCTTGGGTCAAAGATGGCTCTTTAGCCTGTCATTACATATCTGTTTATTTGACAGGGGATTTCCTGACTTAACACTTGTTCAAACAACAGGCTACCAGTGTTGTCTAAGCCTGTCATCCCATATCTCTTTTAATGACAGCATAAGTGGGTAAGGCACAATCCTTCGAAAAAGAGGGGGTTACCCTGGTTGAACACTTGACACCTGGGTAAACATCAGCCTACCAGCTTTGTAAACATGATCCTAACAGCAAAAATGTATCTTAGTTCTAAAATTGCACAGCCAGACTAACCCTTTTAAGATCAGAGATTGATATTTCAACAATCACTACACAACACATGACAAATATAATAGAAAATATATCAACAATTACAGAAAACATATTAAATTTGCAAAAATATACGTATTGCAAGGCTATGTCATTATAATATATATATATATATATATATATATATATATATATATATATATATATATATATATATATATATAAAGTCCTTTTTTCAGGTCTCAACTATATTCGTTTACTCTTTAGTTCTTGTGACCGTTATATATATGAAATCTTAAAAAAGGATAGTAAAAATATAGTGAATTAAATAAACAAAATTCCAACAGACAAACAAACAGATATCCCTGCTTATATATATTATATATATATATATATATATATATATATATATAATATATATATATATATATATATATATATATATATATATATATATATATATATATATATATATATATATATATATATATAATTATATGTATATATATTTGTGAGTATATGTATAAGCATGCATATTATCCTTTAGTCTCAGTGATCAAGAAACCTGCTCCGTTGCTTTCTCTTTGTACCACAAGGGGGAAAAAGAATTGAAATTGTGTTTTAATCACCTCCAAATGATTGTGTTCTCCATGTGTAGTGAAAACTCATTTATCTATCCATTTCAGAACGACTCCCCAGTGTACTGAATGAATATCGGTTAGCCAAAAATGGATTTGAGAATTTAAAATGCTTAGCTTTCTGAACTTCAATTTTCACATAGCGCTAAAATGCCATTGAAAATATTTATTATTCTGAATTTCAATTTTCACTTAGTGCTACCAGGTGATAGAAAATATTTATTATTCCGAATTTAATTTCTGCACGCCAACGGAATCCAATAGTACTTACATATGAAATGGGGTTCAATAGTTGCTGGATACGGCTTTTCTTTTCCTTTTAAAAGCACCAACAGTAGCATATTTCGAAAGGAAGGGGCTTCAAAGAAAAGATGATTTCATTTAACAAAAAATATTAAAAACAAATGAAAAATGAAGCTGAAGAAAGCTCACAAAGTCCTTTATAGCTGCCATACGCGATATCAATTTAGGCACGTGATTACAGCTCGTGTTTCTTTGCGAAATTTGTTTTTATGTACGGTGGTTCTCAAATTACTGTGAATCTAGGAATTAGGAATTAAGCAAGCAGTACTACATGGGATTGAAAGTAAGGAATTTTTTTTTTAGCTTTATAAGTAAATTCGGTGTGCTGAATTAACAGGAAGAAATTGGAACTACAAATCTAGAAAATCAGTAACAAAATCTCTCCAAAGCAAAACATAAAGGAAAGGATAAATCCCATTTAAACAAAAGCTTTTCTAAAACTGATCTGTAGGTATTTGTAGAGGTGATATTTTCAACATGTTTATGAGAAGCACCCATGAATAAAAACAATGTGCAAAATTCACAAATTGAATAATAAATTTTGATGATGAATGCAACCAGAAGGGATGATAGTAGGCAGTAAATGGCGTGGTATTTAATCGATTTCGTAAAAGTGTAACGTATCCTGAAGACACAGGAATATTATCCTTCTTTGCCAATAGCTTCTCAGACACGTCACGAAGAAATGGCCCATCTGAATGCAAGAAACTGCTCTACTTGCAGCAAATGATTAAGAAACGGAATAGGTAATGGCCAAGTTACTGCTCGTCAACTGCAGACATTTCTCTCTATATGGAGGGAGCAGAAAGAAGAACATTTTCTAGCCTTGCCCGTTATGGCCAATAATACTTTCTCATTTTCCTTGAAGGAAACGAGGACACAGTGGTATACTACATTCACAGGATAAAGTGACATATTCGCTATATACTAATTTAGCTTCACTGAGTTACCTATTTTCCTTCCTACGAAATCGGTCAACAAAGGTTATTTATTAAAAGACTATAATTCCGTTTCGAGGAAACCAACGCAAGCACGAGGAAAATAAGATCGTAGTGCAATCTCAAATTTCATGATCGCGTATCTATATTTTGACCAAATAAAAGCTATACTCTATAAAGAATAAAGCTACAACCCAAAACAGTCCAGTGTCCTCAGAACAAAAATGTTTGAGCAGAACTATGCATCAGTCAGAGAACTGACCTACATAGTCATTGTTCTTTATCTCAAAGAACTAACCTGCAAAAACTTTGTTCATTAATCGACAAAGAACTCTTACCTTTCACGATTATTTAAAACCACACAAAACGATATCTGCAAGGCAATTATAAAAGTCACCTCTTCTCAAGAATATAATTATAAATGTGAAAAACAACCTGCCATGGAAAAGTGTTATGAACGGCAACTCTAAGCCCACAATAGTGAACAAACGTCCTATATTTCTTGGTTTCTTCGGTACTGCTATAGTTAAACCGATAGCTATAAACATTGGAATCCCATTGGCTTTGGCGTAATATCACGGGACTGCGACCATTATTTCAAAATATGGCAACCAATGGGGCGTTCAATGTTCTATTCCTTTTTTACAATGATACTAAATATCGGAAATATTAAGATTTTCTTTGTATATACGCCACTCATCGATTCAGTTTATTCCAAAATCGAAAATGTTACGGATAGTAAGGGATATTGCATTTGCAACTTGTTCTCATCCTTTCTTCTACGTAGTTTCATGCATGTCCTCAACAAGACATGGGTTCACAGGCAATTGTACAGATGCACACTCCCCTTACATGTGCCATATATCAACACTTCATGTTGGCCTCATCTGTTCGTTATTATTATTATTATTATTATTATTATTATTATTATTATTATTATTATTATTCTGAGCACGGACCCTGTTCGTATGGAACAAGCCCACAGGTGCATTTGAAAGAAGTAACAGAAGGTAACAGGAAATATAGGAAGAAGACGTCAGTTATTAGAAAGGAAAAAATAGATTAACAAATAAATAAACAAGTAGATGAAAATGTAACTATAAAAACGCAAGGATAATTGTTTTAGGGTAGAAATGTGTTGCGTCTTCGCTTGAACTTTTGAAGTTACATTTGCACAACATCTTCAAGGAGACTGTTCCACAGTCCAACGCAACGGTGTGAGGAATAAAGGACCTCTGGAATTCAGAAGCTCGACAACGAAGCACATTAACTGCATACTGGTGCTGAGGTTTAGCAAATCTGGTTTCTCTCGGCAGGAAAAGAGGATCAGGAATCAACTGTGAATGTGAAAGATCTCTGTTGAAATCCAACTTATGAAAGATTGACAAACAAGAGACCATCCGCCGATGGTCCAGGTCATGCATGGCAATATTAGGAAAAGCCACCACCAACCACTCTATCTAAAAGGGATAAATCTCTGACAGAAGCAGAAATCCACACCGGAGAACAGTATTCTAATATAAGCAGGCTGCACTGATTTTATCACTATAAATATGCTTATATAATGGTTTAGAAATAAGGTTTTCTGCAAGTTTGGAGAGCACGGGGAGACTAGAAATTAGCCTGTAGTTACTGCAATCTGCAGATATGCCATGCTTTGCAACAGGCATTCTATTACTAAGCTTGCGCTCATTCGCAAAGATACTACGTCGACCGAAAAATCTGTAAAATCTACTAATCTTGGGAGACAACACAATAGAACCTTTTTGAAAAACAAAGGGAGCAAACCGTCAGGATCTTCTCCACCCAGCTACCAGGATTATCAATAATTTTCTGAACATCCCCAGAGCGAAATGTAAATTTTGTGAGAATAAGTTCAGGATGACAAGTATCAGGGAGAGGGACACCCTTAGGTGACTGCCTAGCTTCAAAAGCTCGATGAAACAGTTCACCCTTTAATCGACTGATTTATAATATTAGGCTATAAAACCAAGCACTGGGGCACTTTCAGCCATTCGGCTCTCAAGATGGTGAAAATGGGAGTTCGAGTGTTGAATAGCAAGCAATGAGAGAGGAAGAGTGGACAGAGCTAAAGTAAGAGGCTAAAAAGCGGGTGCAGTTAGGGGCGGAAGGGATGATGCAAAAACACTTTAGTAATGCTTGCAAAGCACCACGAGAGGTGCACTGACGGCATTGTTAGGCAATGCGTCCGGTTAATCATCCCTCCTTTATATTTTTTGTCGATTTCTTTGTTTCCGCCGCTAGGTGTCTCATATATAAATACATATTATTTCTCCCACGGTCCCTTGAACTCATTTCGACTCGTTCCAATGGCGTTTAATGAAGGGAAGGTTATCAGCATTGCGTCTAGAATAGGTACAGTATCAGTGTCAAGAACAGAAACTGAAGGATTCTCAACTAAGGAAAATTAATGTTGACTCAGTTATGTAAGGAATAAAAAAAAAAAGAGCATATCCTAGACTATTGTTGGCTGAAGCTTCTGTCTGAATTATCTGATCTCTGAAAAGCAAGTTTGTATTTTACCACTTATAATGCTGACTCAGTAGGACGTCTGATCCTCTTGTTATCGAACTGGAAAGAGTGTTTGAATGGCGGAATCAGCATTATTTAGAATAAATAAAAGCTTTGCATTATGCACTGAATCTGATGGCAATTTTCTTTTCCCAAAAAGCATCGAATAATACTTTATATTGGGAAAGAAATAACAAGAGAATGGGAGAGGCAAACAGACAAAACTCATTTCTCTACAAAGCTCCTTTAAAACCGCCATCGTGTTTTGCAAAATATATCTGAAATTTGAAGGCAAAAATGATTGAAATAAACGTGTTATTAAAATACAAAGAAAAACGACAACAAAGATAGCAAAGGAAAAAGAGAGAGCGCGAGGTCGTATCGGTAACACGATCTAGAAGCACAAGTGTCACAGACAATGGAGACATTTTATGGAACATTATATTTTGCGAACTGCGAAAGTTGAGGTGTTTTTGTGGCAGCGTCCCATTACCCGATGAATTCATTACTCAAAGTTTTAACAGGAAAAGGTTCAGTGCCTCTTCCACGACACTTGGAAGACAAAGTCAATGTGATACGAGTTCAATTACCTCGTAAAATCGCAGTTTAGTTTAACAAGTCGATTGTCGATTAGTAAATGGATTTTTTAAAAATTATTTCAAATAGATGTTTTTGTTATTTAGGTGTTACATAAATCTGATTTATTTCCTTACTGTCACGGTACGGAAAGCACATTTCTGTAATAAAGCACTTTTTTACGAAATATTTATGAAAAATACTACATTAAGGGCAGAGATAGATTCGAGGAACAATCTTTTATGGTGATTACTTTTCGCACAACCAGAAAGTGGCCAGGTAAAGAAAAACATAAAAAGTAATTAATTTTTAAAAAGTGGTATTTACCAAAATAATAGATAAAATAATAGATAAAAAAACATAAATAAAAGAAATAAAAATGAAATAATAGAAACCAAATCAATAATCGCAATAAAGATAATAAAAATGCTTACCACCTTACCCTCCCGGCAGACACCCGCGCCATTTCTTTCTGCTTGATGAAACAACAGCAGTAAAAGGGATTAAAAGACTTTTACAGTTCGCAGCGTTAAATTAGATTTCATTGCATACAAACACACATAATCAGGTCTAATGGAATTTTCTTCGAATTTGGATCAAGGCATTAACTGCACTTCCACCTGTATTAGTGATTTCCATTATCACCGCGTAGCAAAACGAATAATTCTGAAAGCAACGTTAGTCAAAGGTATGTGTTCTCATTGTTGTGTATGAAGCTGTTATTTTCCCGATGTAAAAGAGGATTTTTTATTTAAGAACATGAATGTTTTTTATTGTATATTGGATAACCTAATATCTTCTTAGTCACTATGGTTATTAAATTTCACATCCAAGCGCTTTACTTACGGCATGAAAAGCAAAAACAAAGAAACAGGTTTTTATTCACAGTTGATTTCTAAAACATACGCATTGTGGTATCAGTCACATTAGAAATTATACTAAATGCACTGACTAAACTTATCCAAAATTCACAGTTTTGTTATAGATGCTCTGTTTCACTTACATGGAATTATATGAACTTGAAACAACGCGGAAGTTTTCAAAGAGTTAGTTTAAACTACTGTAATATCCAATTCAAAAGAGTACAATTGCATATTCTGCTTTTTTTGTGTATAAAGACATTCGTCCTTGATAATTTAGTTTTCTGCAAAAGAAAACTATTGAGATAGCTTTGTCTGTCCGTCCGCAATTTTTCTGCCCGCCTTCAGATCTTAAAAACTACTGAGGCTAGAGGGCTGCAAATTGGTATGTTGACCATCTACCCTCCAAGCCCTCTGGCCTCTGTAGTTTTTAATTTATTTAAGGTTAAAGTTAGCCATGACTGTGCGTCTGGCACCGCTATTGGTGCCAACAACACAGGACACAACCGGGCCGTGGCTGAGAGCTTCACACAGCATTATACTCTGTACAGAAAACTCAAGTGTGGCGAAGAAACTTCGGCGCATAATTTTATTTGTTTTTCCTGCGTATATAGACGTTAGTCCTCGATAATTTTTATCTTGGGTAACACCACAGCTATCTAGAAAAAGGGAGATGATTTACAGTGTGAATTTAGTGACAGGTATTATTCTTCCGGAGTTTTATGAATATTTTTACTGGATTCTCAAATAGATCTCAGTCCCTCCAGACGTGCTATTCCATATGGATAGGAAGAATTCTAAAATGCAGGTACGCGCTCTCAAATTTCATTGTTGAAGGAAAAATGAAATGTAAGAAACTGTACTTCATTCTGTAATCAGGTTGTTGTATGTATGTATGAATTAAAGACGAAAAGAATAATAAATCAAGTATTATTTGTTGAATAAGCAAACTGCTGTTGGCCGTTTGCTCAAGATTTTGTAAATTAATTTGAATAAATAGTGAATTTACCACCTTTAAGAAAGCAAAGAATTGGCATGTAAACGCTTAGCATGAAGCGATACTGCACTAGATCTCCATAAACAAAATATGCAGGAATAAGAGAAAGTTTCAGCAAGAAATTAACCAACAACAACAACAAAGGAGTCCATAAATGATGTTAGATCTTCCTTTTCCTCACTATAAACCCAAACCTTGCTTTTCACAATATTTTACACATATAGTACAGTAAACGAAAGATATATGTTCTATCTCGTAACAAAAATCCATCTACTGCAGAAGAATAATGAATTACCTTATTAACATCCCAAACAGAACTGTGAATCAACAGGAATACTACAAAATTCACTACGTTGAAGGAGAATGTCCTATTGTAATGTACAGGAAAGCTGTCTGTTGAAGTACAATTCACTAGAAAATTAAGAGAAACAAAATAAAGGTCGAATGAATTTAACATTAATCATTTCAGTTGAAGAAGTCCGATTTCGTCCACAAATGTCTGTAAGTTTATTTTCATTCCTTATGGCACAAAGATTATCATTCTTTCTCTTTTCTAGAAATGAACTTAGTAAAGAACAAAGACAGGAAGAAAAGAGCTATGGAGAGGGCATTCATTTTCCCCACACTTCCACAACTGCTGTTGTGGGTTACATGTCCCAAAATGACTAAAATAGATAAAAAAAAAAGTCTTTTCGCCTTCGAGGTGAAAGTTACCCAGAATCATATGCTAAGTCGTAAGTGATTCATTGTTGCATTGATTTTAATTCTTCAAAATACTAGGAAAGGAGCCTCATAATAATAATAATAATAATAATAATAATAATAATAATAATAATAATAATAATAATAATAATAATAATAATAATATAATGGAGAAGCAAATCCACGGTTATGTATATGTACAGTACATATATTTAAAGATAAATCAATTGAAAAGGGGAACCGAACAAGTTCCCGAAAACTATCTATATTGATTTATCTCTAGATATATATATACATACATAAATGTGGATTTGCTTCTCCATTTTAAGACTCATGCTACTATGAGTATTTCTTAATAATAATAATAATAATAATAATAATAATAATAATAATAATAATAATAATAATAATAATAATAATAATAATAATAATAATGAAATATGGTTTTGCTCCCGTAACCATCATTATCATGAAAACTTGCATCCTGTCACTAATGTTGTGTTTTTCATTTACACTTTCCTGCAAATATAACGTAATTTAGTGATCTCTCCCTCTGTCTCTTCCCCTCCCCCGACCCTCTCTGTCGATAACTCATCAAACAAACAATGCATACATCAAATGAATTTAGCACAATTATGGATTGAAAAGGAATATTATGGAGGGAAATATGAATAATGCCCCCCATCCATTTTAATTCTAAAACAATTTCCATGACAAAATACTGATAAACTCTCTTCATTGTTGAAAGATTTTTCGATTTAGATTAAAATAACGATCCCATTGATGCGATGTCAATCGACTGTAAATATCGGGAACCGATTCTACTGGAATATAACTGAAATCCTGAATTTTATTGAAATTAAAATTAATTTTGTTGTTCTCATGGTAATCAGTGTTAACAGGATCATGGTGTTCTCTTTTAAACTTTTGTTTCTAGGATAACAAAATGTTTTTTTTAAACAAATTTGTCTTTCTAGTCCTTCCATTATTAGTATGGAAATAGATTATGGCCAGCGCGATCGAAATAAACCTAGGATTGGAATCTCATTGTGGACATTTAAGCTTTATTTAGTCTTAGTCTTTTCTTTTCTTCGGAAGTTTGAAGTTAGATCCCTCTAATAGACAGAATGGGAGGAGGAGACAGAAAGGACGAGGAAATCTCACTTGAGAAATATTCAGTACTTTAACTCGGAATTGACTGGAATTCTTTTTAAAAAATTTTGCAAGTAACATTCGGCAATCCTACAGATTGTGGCATCGTTATAAATCCTTCCTGAAAGTAATCTAAATATTATTTTCATCCGCTTTCTCATTACAATTACCTTTGATCTAATTTTTGTCTAAGAACTTATCTGTGGTATCCGTAACTTGGTCCTTCATACCGGGCCATCGTCGTAGTTTAAGTGTTTGTTACAGAGACGACAAAATCAAGGGAGATTTGCAACGTGCGCGAATTGTCGCACTGCTGTTTTCGGTAAAGATCATATGTTATCGTTTGCTTTCATTGCGAAAACAATATAAGAAAACGATATAAAAAGGGGAGTTATTAACTCAAAATCTCCAAAATATGTTAACAAGGGATTTTCATCTATGTAAACGTGAACTGAGACATAGGCTAAACCCTCTCACTTTCTCTCCGTTTCTGGAGCTCTTGCTTAGCGGCGAGATCGCTTCTTACAACATAAGGGCAAAATTATGACTTCCAGGTTTGATGAAACGAGTTCTTGTAAAATATTGCCAGCTTACCTCAGCCATGTAACGAGCTTCCTGCTGGAGATGGCCACATTTTCCACTCCGCTTGTTTGGCGAAGACTTTCTCCACAGTACAGTCACTCATAAAAGTTCGTAGGGTCTCCGTGTCTGTAGTTGAAGTCCATCTCATCCCTTTCTGGACGGCGAGTCGGTATAGCGACGTAACAAGTGCACATAGCAAAACTGCGTCGTTGATGTAATTAGGTTGGACAAGATTGTTTGTCAATCAGTTTTTATCGTCAATCATCATGATCAGATTATACATTCATTCTTGTCTGATAAGATGAGAAGCTTAGAAGAGGCCCTTCGATTTCTAATAAGCTGTAATAGATTAACAAGAATCTAAACAATAACAAGTAGTGAAGCGGTTGTCGTCCAACGTCGTAATGGAACACTACCGAGACTACGGCAACTGGCGACTAGAGAAAACACACCGAGCAGGGAAGGCACCATTCAGGAAAGTATTCACGTAGGTTTTATTTGACCATGCTGACATCAAAAGAATTCTATTTCAATCTTAGTGAGGTCAAATTCAAATTATATATCGAGAAGGTATGGGTCTGGTCTTTCTCTCTCTCTCTCACTAAGGAAATTTTCTCTTTACTACTCTCTTTCACTGTCTGTCAGTCTCTTTCACTGTCTCTCTGTCTCTTTTACTGCTTCTGTCTTTCTTTCTTTGTCTCTGTCTGTCTGTCTCTCTTTTTCTGGGAAGTTATTATAACATGCGCCGGACTGTCATATTTTATGTCACACATAGGGTAATAATTTTATCTTTCTGCTGCAGGATGGACGTAGTTCATAGACGCCGGATCCAGCAGAGAGTGCATTGGGTAACAGGCCATGCAGATCGTCCCGAGATTATTAGCCAAAGAGAAGCAATTATTGGCATGAGAGATGGTGTGATGACACAGGCAGACCACGAATGATAACTGCTGAGGATGATCAGCGAATCGTCCAAACTGCGATGGAGAGGCCACTCTCATCAACTGTAGACATAACTCAGGAGCTGGGTTTACTGTGCAATCCTGAAACAACGAGACGTCATCTTAAAGAGTACGGTTTACGATGTTGTGTCCCAGCTAAGAAAGAAAAACTAACTCAGGCAAATAGGGAATCACGACTGGAAATTGCTAGACACTATACCCAGGATGTGTATAATCAAACTTTTGGAACTCGGTGATCTGGTCGGACGAGAAGTCATTTCAGCTGCAAAGAGTCATATTTGTTGGCGACCTCTGAGCACCAGGTTTGCTGCACAAAACATACAAGAATTGAAAAGAAGCGGACTCTGTACTTTGAGTTTCTATGGTTGGATGTGGAATGGGGGACTAGCAGACTTGACACGGATAGATGGTAACCTTAACTCGGTAAAATATATATACAGATACTGAAAACCATTATTCCGTCTATTCGTGCAACAGCTATTCCTGCTCCTAACCCAGTTCGCTTTGTTCATGATCGAAGTCCCATCCATACGAGCCGCTTGGTCAGGGAATGGTTTCTAGAACACCCAGGTATTGTTGTTATAGATTGGCCAGGCAAAGAATGTGATGTCAACGTCACTGAAAATGTGTGGGCAATGATGGTGAGAACATGGGATATAGAAGATGAGCGAAGTCTGGCAGGACTAGTAAATCATGCCATTGGTGAATGGGAAAATTTAAGACTTTTGCCCAACCATTGTCAATGTCTTGTTGAATCGGTTCTAGAAAGGCTAAATACAATTATTGAGGCTAATGGGGGTTGGGATAAGTATTAATTGCTCGGTCAGTTAGCATAACTTGTAACATGTTCAGAAAACAATCTTTGAAATAAGAAAAACTATTGTAATTGCTATGGTGGGTTTGGTTGGGCGGCTGTGAATCAACAAGTGGTGTAGGTGATGGTAGGCCGTGTTTAGTATCTATTAATTGTTATGGTTAAGACTCATGCCATGTTGTTGCTTGTGTTATTTACAATAATATGGCAGTAATGTGATATTTTTTTTTTTTCTTGAAAATACTTTACATGTTCTATTTTTTTTTATGATGTTAGTTGCCTTTACAAGCAAAAATGATATTATTAATAATAACAGTTTTACATTAGGTTCTATTCATTTCTATACCTTTTCTTTTACTAGACTGTTAGACATTATGGTAATGCATATTTTTATCACCGCATCATGTGATTCATTCATGATTATTCCTATGTTGTAGGTATTTGTTTACCATAAATTTATATTATTTTTAACATTAATTTGTTGTTACTGTTATTTTTGTTCAATTCCTTCTTACCGTTCGTGTAACACAAGTTAGAACGTAACGCATGTCATCCATGAAGATGGTTCTGCATTCTACAAAGAAATCGTGAGTAACTGCTGGCTGCCACAACATAGTTACACAGGCCCAGTAAATATGGGACAGCCGGTTTCCTGCTCACTGAATTGCTTTATGATCTACATAGGAAATAACGTATTTTGCACATTGGGTTAAGGATGAATTTAGTTGAGATAATATCATCTTGCCCTAGATTTTTATATTCTTTATTCAGCATATTTGAATACATGAAAGACTTAGTACTGAGAAGAAAAAGAAACCAATAAAAATTAAAAACCAGAGAAAAAGAGCGACAGAGGCAGAAAGAGGGCCACGTAGAAAGAAGAGAAAAAGGAAATGGAGAAAGGAGAAGGAAAAGAGGAAGAGAGAGCGCGTCTCGTTAATATCTTTATCTGAAAAAAAATCGGGTAAAAAAACCTCAGCACATTTAAGTTAGGTTAGGCTGATTTTTTCCTGATGGGTTATTTCAGGATCGCTATAATGAAGCAGTTTTCCTTCTACGCCTGTCTGGGATTGGACATCACTGATACTGGTGACTAAAATATCTACTTTATAAATACGTTTATTAGCTAACCAAGCTGCAATTGTCATCAATATAGTAGAACGTAATATGAATGACACGGGATATAATCATTCAGGGTATAATCATTCACCGACTCCTCGTTAGCCATAGGTGTAGTCACTGCGCAAAACCGGTGGATATATCACTATCGTTTATATTTTACTTCAATTACTACACCAGAGTTAAGGTAGTTAAACATCTGGCCCTTTTCGCATTGTACCGGGCCGCATATTTCCCAAGTCTGGAAGGGTATAGGGATAGGGGAAAATTAGGACCAATCAAAGCGCGCAGAGCTGATCCATGACGTCACAAGCCACGCCTTTTAGCTCCTCGGTCCCATATCCATTACTGCCAGTCACGATGCCGAAGAAAACTTCCCAATTTCACAGTTTACGGCTTGTCTGACTTATACATTTTAGTCAGATACATCTAAACATAATGCAACACTAATTTAACCAATATATTCTTCATATGAGATACACCGTGAAATATATTATGCGTTAATGGCTTCTCCCTCTTGGCAATAGTGGTCAGTGCCTGTTAATTCCTGCTCGCAAAGTCGATATTTACTGCATAAGTAATATTTTCATCACGAGTTTCTAAATCATATACTTGAAAATGCATGTTTAATGTCATTTATAAAGAGTTGCGATCACTCATGGGATGAATCAAACAATACACAAGATAGTAAAAATGATGGTATGGTAAATATGATGTTACAGTATCTGACCTGCAATTAGCACTACAGACTCGGACAGGAGGCCAAGAACTTGCGGCATTTCGGCTCCCATCAAGATGAATTTAATCTTGGACTTTGAAAGTGACGGCTTTAAAAGCGTTGACATTAAATATGAACAAGACTGTGTAAAACTTAGAGCCAATGTCAAGTGCAGAGAAGAATTCAAGCAGTGGAAAGACATTTTTTTGTGTAAAAAAATAAGCAGTGTTTCAATTCTTATAAATTGTACCCAGTTGGCTGCGAAAGAAAAATGTTTCACTTTGCAAAGTCTGCTGTGCCATCACGTGTAAAGCACAAAGGATTAAAGAAAATTGCAACAGGGTAAATATATTATATTTGGTATTAGTATATAGCATTTATGACTACAGCGTATAGGGTTGGGAATCCAAAGTCTTAAGTATACTTGGACCCTAATGGAAAGAAAATGGGCTTACATATACAGTCATGGTGCGTGAGGCAAAAATTGATGTGACTGATTTTATTCAAGAAGGAACTGTGTCATTTGATAATATTTATATGAGCCTCGCTTTATTTTTTCACAACAGTCCTATACTAGGTATGTGCATCATGTTGGGGTTTGGGCATTGGTGACACCTCCACATTGTAAGTTGAAACAACTGCTCAGTATGGTAATTCAGAAACCGAAGTGGCCCTGCAAAAATTCCTTCGGCGAATACCTTCAGTTAAAACTACAAATCAGCTGAACAACTTGCTGAATTTGCAGGCTCGTCGATGACATACAGTATAGTGGAGCTGGTCGTGGCAAGATTCCTTGCCAACCAACTACAATAGCATGACGATCCCCAGGAATGCCAAGAGGAGCAACCCCTTCAGTAAAGGACGTCAACCAGCATCAGCTCTGTCATCAAACCCAAAGCGTCCCCGCACCCTTGCTCAGAATGTACAGTGCAATGTTGCAAATACTAAGTCGCATGGCAGTGGTCACTGAGGTAGAGGACAACTGAAGTAAGTTGCTGCTAAAATGTTGACAGGATGTGGTGTTATATGCTGGACTGTGCTGTATACTTTTTTCTCATCCCTAAAGTACTTCTTGTGAGTTGAATATATATGTATATATAAACAAGCTCTGAACATTTACCTGTATATTATTTCAATGCAGTTTGTTTTATTTGGCTTTCATTGTTGTATAAATTTAAGTCTCAGCTCAGCATTAAGTCCATTTTAGCCCCCAAGGATCTGTACTGTAAAGTATTGTATGTGTGTGTTTATATATATATATATATATATATATATATATATATATATATATATATATATATATATATATATATATATATATATATATATATATATCTCCATATGTTCCAATATATATACTATATATATATATATATATATATATATATATATATATATATATATATATATATATATATATATATATAAGATACAGGTTATGATTTTTATTCCAATGTTTCGAAGAGGTCTATATGTACAGGTTAAAATCATATTCCCTAGGGCTGCAAGTGTGGGTAGGGTAAGGAGATTAAAGCATTAGTGCAGCCCTAGGGAATATGATTTTGTATATATACAGTACTTTGCTACTACCTGTACTTTGTCAGTTCCCTGAAGAAGACCTCTCGAAACGATGGAATAAACTCATGTTTCAGGACTGAGTTCTCATTATAACCACACCTGTCATTATAATTCTCATCATATCTGTCAAATATATAATATCTATATATATATATATAATATATATATATATATATATATATCTGTATATATATATATATATATATATATATATATATATATATATATATATATATATAGCTTAATGATAAATAATATTGCCAAGACCAGGAAGAACATTCTTTATTGTACAAGCTTTGAGGTATAAAACCTCATCATCAGGCTGAAAAAACCGACAAGGATGAGAATCAATAAAATTACAATAAAATGAATTGTCATAATAAATCTTCAGCAAAAATACTAACGAAATATATAAAATGAACAAGTAAATACAAACTAAAAGGGTGAGACGTAAAAATAACGAAAAATTAAAAACACAAACATAAAAATATGAAAATAAAACTAAAGTGAAATGTAAACAAACTACCACTCACAAAGTAAAATATTTAACGACCTAATTGAGTACCTACTATGAAATTACACGATAGCTAGTTGAATACCAGACGAGTTGTTGTTCAATTCCGGCTTCATCTTTTTAATAGTCAGCGACTCTGAAATTAAAAGGTCCAGTCTATTTGAACAAAAGACTATATAGAACCCAAAATCCAGGTCAGTGAAAGGATGGTCCTGTTTAAACTGTGTTCTCTAATGGCAGAAAAGGGTGGTTTGGAAAGGGGAAACCTAGTTCTAATAGAAAGACCTCTGTGTTCCAAAATTCTGTGTCTGAGCCAGCGGGAACTAGATCCCACGTATCGCAGACCTGAACGAACAAGTGAACAAGTAAACGACACAGGAATTAAGGTCCACAGGCAGAGTAGGCTTCTCTCAAAAGTGATCTTATTGTAAAAGGATTACAGAAAACAAACTGAGGAAACTGATTTGAGGGAAACAATGCTTAAGTATTTCTTGTAATTTTTTTTCGGACCATATAGCTACTATGACCAAGGTAAGGCAATTTAATGTACTTTACATCTTTACTAGCAGTACTGTACACCGGTCTGGGACAAAACTTTTCATTTAAAAATTTTTCAGAACTTTGTAAAATACAAAAATGGGATATGAGTTTTCAGAAAAATAATTCTGGAGGAAAACCATATCTTGATGAAATAAATTAAAATCACAACAAACATTGTAGGCTCTATAAATCAAAGTGCGTATTGAGTTCATCTTATACAACTTTGAAGTGAAAAACTGAGGTAATTCAATCCCAAGCCAGTAAAAGTACTTTTCCTATAAACAGAGGTCTCAAATTTGCCACTATTTCTGTATACCTGTACATCTAAAAATGACAACTTATTATCCTGTTCCGTCTCACAAGTAAAAGAAATGTTAGGGTGACGAGAATTAAAATATTCAAAAACAAATCAACATGTGATAATTCCTTAAACACAAGGAAAGTATCATCTACATACCTACGGTAATACAAAGGTTTGAAAGCACTAAAACATTCAGACATCCAAATCCTTTCACAATAACCCATGAAGCAATCCGCATATACAGGTCCAAGGGAATTTCCATAGCTACTCCATCTATTTGATTATATAATTTACCATCAAAAGTAAAAATGCCATCAGCAGTTGCTAAATGTAATAATTTTTGCAAGTCTATTTTATTAAGTCCAAACACTGATAAATGGTTTTCACATATATTATTAAGAATAATGATGAGGTTTTATACCTCGAAAGCTTGTACAACAATAAAGAATGTTCTTCCTGGTCTTGGCAATATTATTTATCATTAAGCTAAGATTTCAAGTAGCGCCCTGAGACTATATATATATATATATATATATATATATATATATATATATATATATATATATATATATATATATATATATATATATGTATGTGTGTGTGTGTGTGTGTGTGTATGTGTATATTGTATATATATATATTTATATATATACATATATATATATATATATACACATATGTGTGTGTGTGTGTATATAAATTTTGCCAATCTTAACGTTTACCACTGGCCTACTCGAGCATGGAATGTTTTTCAGGCGTTACTGCCTGTTGTTTCAGGCTATAAAAGGTATTATGTACAGTCCTAAAATAATAACTGCCTTATGCTTAAATGAAATGTGGAGGATACAGTTTTGATGACAAATTTATGCAATTAATTCAAGGCATACATTTGGCTATTTGAGTGTGAGCTTTTAATGAAAGTAGTTATACTCAATATACTACTGTTATCCCTGGTTTTAATTAATTCATGTTGAATATTTGTATAAAATTTTCCGTTAAAAGAGATTTTGGAAAAAATTGTCACCCATATTTATTTTAAAGCATATTGAAAGTTCTAATAAATTTATGCCTCAATTCTGCTCTAGTTCAGCTCAGTAAAAAGTCTACTGTAACTCCATAAATAGGTATTCTGTACTCCTATCATTGCTAAAAATATTAAATACTAATGAAACACTCGTTTTAATTCTTTGTACACAATGAATGACAAGTACGAAGGGTTTTAAAATATATTAAAATATAAATTAAATAATCAGCGTTTTCTTTGTACACAATGAATTTTAAACAAAAATCACGTAAGGGCTTGCTAAAAATATTCAGTACTAAATTGTATTATCCCTTTTTATTTATTTGTACACAAACTATGAAAAGTCAAAATCAAAAGCAAAAAAATATTCAATAAAAAACTTTTTATATATTTGTACACAATGAATGACAAGTACCAATCAGGTAAGGACATTTGGAAGGTTATCAAAAGGGAATCCACCTCAAAAAGGCAATTTTTTTACAACAGCCTATCAAGTACACCTTGAAAAACAACCTTTTTCAGATTAGCTACTGACAGGATGAGTTTGTCAAGTAATTATATTTGGTTACAGTAGGCTAACTTAGATCGCCAAAGCAACAATGCCATAGGTTTCCTTAATTAAGGGCACATTAGCTCTTGAAGTAATTTAATGAATGAAGCTGATACTGTGTCCCTGTAAATAGTAGGGACTATATCAGTCTGATTCCTGTTCATGACCTAGTAATGACCAGTATATTGCTTTTATACAATGCACAGTAATGTGCATTACTGTGAAATAGCATATGTCCAAAGAAAGCCGTCTTTGTAAGCCTACTACCTCTCTCTCTATTTTCCCTACAAACAGGTCAGATACCATCATTTTTACCATCTTGTGTATTGTTTGATTCATGAGTGATCGCAACTCTTTATAAATGGCATTAA
Organism: Macrobrachium rosenbergii; assembly: GCF_040412425.1. Lineage (NCBI taxonomy): Eukaryota > Metazoa > Arthropoda > Malacostraca > Decapoda > Palaemonidae > Macrobrachium > Macrobrachium rosenbergii. The sequence goes on from NC_089781.1 coordinate 29,360,082, forward strand.
ACATACATTTTCAATGAAAATATTAGTGCATAAAATTCGATTTGAGCAGGAAGAAACTATTGCCAAGAGGATGAAAATAATGCATAATATATTTACGGTGTATGCAGTCATCTGAAGAATATTATGTTGTTAAATTAGTGTTGCATTATGTTTAGATGTATCTGACTAAAACGTATAAGTCATACAAGACATAACTGAAACCAATTTTATTAGGCATCGTGACTGGCAGTAATGGATATGGGCCAATAATGACGTCATAATATATTTTCTAATTTTTGTATCCTCATTTGACTTGGGAAATAAGAATATTATGTTGTTAAATAAATAAATCGTGTGTTTTTGCATTATGTTTAGTCGTCCAAATGTGAAATAATCTGAGGACTAAAATCTTTGATTTGGACGTCGTCATTCAAGACGAAGAGAAGAAAAACAAAATACATCGACGATGGCAAGCTGTCGTTGTTGATGCAAATAATTCAAGGTGTATTTCATGCGTGATTTTATAAAAGAATTTTCTTAGCAGAAGTGCCTCAGTAAATGATGGAGGATGTAATGGCAGCGATTTGGTTTGTCAATATGTAGGACCAAGACATATGAGCTAAAAGGGCGTCACGCACCGGAATTTTGTGACGTCATGGTTTAATCATGTTTTCGGGACGATGTTTGATTTTGATTGGTTTTCGGTTTACTAATTTTCCCTAAATGCAGAAGTATCCTTATACTAGCACTTCCAAGACTTGGGAAATAAACGTCACGTTGGCCCCGACTTAATAAGCTCTTCACTCTCCCATGACATATTTTTACAAATGGACAACATAGCTGAAACCTAAAGGGACATTTTTATTGAGACTAAATAAATCGTGCTATTTTTGATTGCAAAGCACATAGAGCAGTCACTGTGAGATTGCAGAAAAGGATGGAGCAAGGTTTGAAATACATGTGTTCTGCACAGTATAAGAAGAAATAATACGAAGACAAGAAGGAGATCAAAGCACCCTGTCACACATGCTGTCATCCCTGGTAGCTGGAGGAGTGACTGTCCTTAGGAGCAGCCCTTCCAAATTGCAACTTCTAGAGGATAAGGAACAGCATAATATGCTGAAATAAAAGGCCACTGGCAGAGAACATGATTTAGTTACTCTCCTTTAATACCTGATTGTTGTAATTACTTAAATGTCTGTTCAAGTATTTTGCCAATAATGTATCAATTCAGGATTATTTTTTGCATTTTTTACTTCATTTTGATATTGCTCAAATCCATGATATATTACTCTCATCAATCTTTGTAATTGGGAAGAGGATCATGACTTTCAAAGTTTAATCAATATGAAACAAACATACATATAAATAAAAGAAAGAAGATGTAGTTATTTTTCCCTTTTTAATAATTTCTTAACATGGAATCTATTCTGATATGATAATTCTATGCTCTTAACATTGTTTCTATTCTGTTCTGTATTTATTTGGACTTATTTAAAAATCAATAATGTATCAATTCAGGATTATTTTGCCCTGTGCATTTTGTATAAAGTTTATTTTAGTAAATTTAATAAAAGATATTGAAAAATCCAATATATGATTACTTTGCAGCGATCATGAACCATCTTTGTTTTATCCCAGGTGTCGTATTCAAGACGAAGAGAAGACAAAACAAAAGCCGCATCGCCTGGGGCACGACGATGGCAAGGTGCTTGAGATGTGATCGTTGTTGAAATTCGGGCCAATTAATATAATTCAAGGTGGATTTCATGCAGTGATTTTATAAAGAAAAGCCATGTTGGCAGAAGTGTTTCGCGGGAATAGTAAATTTTGGCAGGATGTAATATAATTGTAATTTAAGGCGATTTGATTTGGCGTTGGTTCGTCAACCTCTAGATACTGTAGGAGTTCCAAGACAAATTCCTTCGTGAAGAGCGGCATAACCGAGTGGTCATATCTCTCTACACACACGACCATAAACCAATGAAATACTGATCGTATAAGGCCTTCCCCTATACGATCGGAGTTTCTTTGCAGCCGCACACGAAAGTTCCATGATATAAATATATTATTTGATAGAATAACCTTCATTTTGCGTCACTATCGGCGTTTTAAGCAGACGCGACTGCTGTTTTGAGATCAGTGAAGTTAAGCAGCTTTGGGTGTGGTCAGTACTCTGGAAAGGTGACCGCAACTCAATCCCTCTTGTATGCTCTCTCTCGGCTTTTAAAAGGCTTCTTTTCTTTCATTATGAGACTATATTGTATATATGGATGTAAATCTACACTCAAAATTTATAAAACGAAGAATTAAAAAAAAAACTGACGTCGGTGGTGACGTCGAACCCTTTCCCTGTTCTCGTATTATAAGCAAGTGGTTAAGGCGAGTTCTTGTTGATGTGCAGGATTCCAGTCCACCACAGAATTCAGTTCCTATCATTTTACTGATTATTTACGTGTATATTTACATACATAACACATTCTTGTAATGAAACCAAGCAACCCTTTTCATACGAGAGCATAAAACAAGGCTTCGGTGGCGGTCACCCATCCAGTTACTGACCACACCCAAAGCAGCTTAACTTCGCTGATCGCAAAACAGATGTCGTGTCTTCTTAAAACGCCATTAGTGCCGCAAAAGTAATAATATATTCATATCACGTAACTTATTAAATTTGCCGTTCGATTATTCACCTTAAGAAGCCTACGGGAGGCCCCGACGTAATTTCCCAAACTACATCTGGGACACGAAAATAAATAGACCGCATTGGAGGTCAAAAGAGGCTCAATTTTCCTTTATATCTAAATAGGGAACCAATATTTAATGTGTTTCTTATGATTAATTCTCATTTTATGGCCGGACAATGTTCACATATTGAACGTTTAACTTGTGTATAAAACGTTCTATCACTGATAAAGGGGACATATCACAGAGTGGCATTCTTGGTGCAGTCGATCTGTTATTTTTCCCTATTAATTTATTATTTAGGAACTTACATTGTAAAGGTGTTTAAAGAAAACTTAGCTGGATAGCAGTTTTCCACGAAGTATTGTCGTAAAAGGGTTATTTCATAGTGAAATGTGGACAAGCCTGAGGGGAGAGAATAGGCTCTGTACAAGAGTATGCAAATTTTTGAGAAGTTTTATTTAACGGAGAAAAACAGAATATATTTGGACTAACAAGTACTGAATTTCTCTACCCTCATATGTGATTACTGTCAGGACCAGTATAGAAAAATATATTGTAAGAAATCGAGTGTCACTTGAATTACCTTTTGCGAAAAGCGTGTCATAAATTCAAGATGACGTTGCTCCTACGAAAAATTCTCGAGAACAAGATCGAAGCTGGAACCATTCATTAAAATGAAAACAAAACAAAACAAAAATATTAAAGCAACTACTTCTACAAACCAAGGCTTTGTATAACTATTCATCGAGCCCACACTATGGACTTTACTTGTCTCAACTTCTATAGACTTGCTTGTGCCGTCCATAATATTCTAGAACTAAGGTAATTAATTATAATTCTAGAAATGGTACAGTATTTCTGGATCAGTATAGTCTATGTGGGAAAAATGGCAACCGAGATAGTGTCTTTAAACGGGCTTAATGTTTGTTGCCTCTGAAACTGTATCTGTTCGACCTATACCCGATGGTTGTCTATCTTTGTACATCCTAAATGCAGCCCAAGAAGGCTCGTCAAACCTTATAATTAGAGGAATAGAGGTTTTAGGGTAATATGATACACGAGAATCAAATCGAAGAAACGGGCAATTAGCTCGGAAGAGGCGTCGTTTTATTACGATAGTTTATACAAAAGTTACGTGATATGAATGTATTATTTGATGGAGTATCCTTCCTTTCGCGACACTGATGTGTTGTAAGAAGGTACGACATCTGTTTTGCGATCAGCGAAGTTAAGCTGCATTGGGTGTGGTCAGTAACTGGATGGGTGACCGTCACCGAAGCCTTGTTATACTCTGTCGTATGAAAAGTGTTGCTTAGTTTCATTATGAGAATGTGTTATGTATGTAAATATACACGTAAATAATTAGTAAAATGAGAGGAACTGAATTCTGTGATCGACTGGAATCCTGCACACCAACAAGAAACCGACTTAATTAACCACTTGCTTATAATACGAGAACAGGGAAAGGGTTCGACGTCACCACCGACGTCAGTTTTTTTTTTTAATTCTTCGTTTTATAAATTTTGAGTGTAGATTTACATCCATATATACAATATAGTCTCATAATGAAAGAAAAGAAACCTTTTAAAAGCCGAGAGAGAGCATACAAGAGGGATTCAGTGGCGGTCACCTTTCCAGAGTACTGACCACACCCAAAGCTGCTTAACTTCGCTGATCTCAAAACGGCCGTTGCATGATCTTAAAACGCTGTTAGCGACGCAAAATGAAGGTTATTCTATCAAATAATACATTTATATCATGGAACTCTCGTGTGCGGCTGCAAAGAAATTCCGATCGTATAGGGAAGGCCTTATACGATCAGTATTTATTTATTTAGGGGGCCTTGCTGGTAGAGAGATATGACCACTCGGTTATGCCGCTCTACGAAGAAATATGTCTTGGAACTCCTACAGTATCTAGAGGTTGACGCACCAACGCCAAATCAAATCGCCTTAAATTACAATTATATTACGTCCTGCCAACATTTACTATTCCCAAAACACTTCTGCCACCAACACATCTCTTTTCTTTATAAAATCACGCATGAAATCCACCTTGAATTATATTAATTGCATAGAAAAATTTCAACAACGATCACCATCTCAAGCACCTTGCCATCGTCGTGGCGATGTGATTTTGTTTTTCTTCTCTTCGTCTTGAATACATCCAATTTAAACAAAGATGGTTCTTGATCGCTGCTGCATTTCGTCTTTTGCTTTTCATTTCAATATAAGTTTACTATTCTCTCTCTCTCTTTCTCTCTCACTCTCTCTCAATATATATATATATATATATATATATATATATATATATATATATATATATATATATATATATATATATATATATATATATATATATATATATATATATATATATATATATATATATATATGTATATGTGTGTTTATCGGTACGATGTCTTCTCCCTCTCATTCTGATCAGTATTATTTTAACACATATGAGTCTATCTAGACGTTATGATGAGTATGGCTGCAAGTTTTCGTCTTTTTTCGAATTGCCAGATTAATTTCCTCCTCAATGTTACGCTTTTCCCGATAATCGTTCAAACATTTTTCGTATTAACCATAATAGTTAAATGTTACAGTACTTGTCTGTGCTTTTAACATTGTTTTCTAATGACGTTTCAATATTCTCTCGCGTACTGAAGGTTTGCCGACACAGCCCTATTGCCAGTAGTACTTGTACAAAGTAAGATTGTTTCTTTGTGACTACGAAAATGAATGAATGTTTTCTGCAAGATCAGAAATTACCATGTTGTACTAAATGTCGCCCTTTTGTTTCCGACAAGAGCATTTCACCATTTTAAAGCCCCTTACTTCCATTAAATAACATAAAGTTACTGTCATTTGCATGCAAGGAAACAAGGGACAAGAAATTAAATCTTATTAACGCGCAAGATTTTATGTAACTGCTGAAAGATTATTGTAGTATAAAGGAATCTGGTGTCATCATCTATTCAATAAAACAAAAACAAACCTAACAAAAATATATTAAAGCAAATAGTCCTACAAACTAAGTTTATGCATAACTGTTCATCGAGCCCACACTAGGAGCTGGTCTCAACTTCTCTAGAGACTTGTATGTCTAGGCCATAATATTCTGCAATTTAGGAAATGAACTGTCATTCTAGAAATGGTACAGTATTGCTGAACTAAACTAGTCTATATGTAGGAAAAATGGCAGGCGAGATGTGTCTTTTAAACTGGCCTATTGTTTCTTTCTTCTCAAACTAATGTATATCATCTTCGCTTATACCCGATGGTTATCGATCTTTTGTACCTCCTAAATGCAGCCTAATAAGGCTCGTCAAACCTTGTCATTGTAAGAGTAGCAGTTTGTTTAGAGGTATTCATATATACGAGATTAAAATATAAAAAAAATGGGCTATTTACTGAGAAAAGTCTTTGTTTTATTTCGACTTTTCGGTGTAACATCATACTGAGGGCGACCACCCGACTGCCTCTTCACTCTCCCAATTTAGAAATCTACGGCACCTAAAGGGACATTTTTATGAGACTAAATAAATCGTGCTATTTTTATTGAGGTCACTGTGAGACTGAAATTGGAAATAATATAGTATGTCGTGCAAACTGACTGAAATAAAAAGCCAAGAGGACTTCCAGCAGCGATCAAGCACCATCTTTGTTTCCATTGGACGTCGTCATTCAAGACGAAGAGAAGAAAAACAAAATCGCATCGCCAAGACGATGGCAAGGTGCTTGAGATGGTGATCGTTGTTGAAATGTTTTCTATGCAATTAATATAATTCAAGGTGGATTTCATGCGTGATTTTATAAAGAGAAGACATTTGTTGGTGGCAGAAATGTTTTGGGAATAGTAAATTTTGGCAGGAAGTAATATAATTGTAATTTAAGGCGATTTGATTTGGCGTTGGTGCGTCAACCTCTAGATACTGTAGGAGTTCCAAGACATATTCCTTCGTAGAGCGGCATAACCGAGTGGTCATATCACTCTACCAGCAAGGCCCCTAAATAAATAAATACTGGTCGTATAAGGCGTATCCCTATACGATCGGAATTTTTTCACAGCCGCACAAGAAAGCTTACATAATATGTATATATTATTTGATAGAATAACCTTCATTTTGCGTCACTATCGGCGTTTTAAGCAGACGCCACTGCTGTTTTGAGATCAGTGAAGTTAAGCTGCTTTGGGTGTGGTCAGTACTCTGGAAAGGTGACCGCGACTGATTCCCTCTTGTATGCTCTCTCTTGGCTTTTAAAAGGCTTCTTTTCTTTCATTATCAGACTATATTGTATATATGGATGTAAATCTACACGAAAAATTTATAAAACGAAGAATTAAAAAAAAAAACTGACGTCGGTGGTGACGTCGAACCCTTCCCTGTTCTCGTATTATAAGCAAGTGGTTAATTAAGGCGGTTTCTTGTTGATGTGTAGGATTCCAGTCCACCACAGAATTCAGTTCCTCTCATTTTACTAATTATTTACGTGTATATTTACATACATAACACATTCTCATAATGAAACTAAGCAACACTTTTCATACGACAGAGTATAACAAAGTGGTGACGGTCACCCATCCAGTTACTGACCACACCCAATGCAGCTTAACTTCGCTGATCGCAAAACAGATGTCGTACCTTCTTACAACACATTAGTGCCGCCAAAGGAAGGGTGTTCCATCGAATAATACATTCATATCATGTAACTTTTGTATAAACTATCGAAATAAAACGTTTCTTCGATTTGATTCTCGTGTATCATATTACCCCTAAAACCTCTATTCCTCTAATTATAAGGTTTGACGAGCCTTCTTAGGCTGCATTTAGAAAGTACAAAGATAGACAACCATCGGGTATAGGCCGAACAGATACAGTTTGAGAGGCAACAAACATTAAGCCCGTTTAAAGACACTATCTCGGTTGACATTTTTCCCACATAGACTCCACTGATCTAGAAATACTGTACCATTTCTAGAATTATACTTCATTTCCTTAGTTCTAGAATATTATGGACTGCACAAGCAAGCCTATAGAAGTTGATACTAGTAAAGTCCATAGTGTGGGCTCGATGAATAGTTATACAAAGCCTTGGTTTGTAAAACTATTTGGTTTAATATTTTTGTTTTGTTTTGTTTTCATTTTAATGAATGGTTCCAGCTTCGATCTGGTTCTCGAGAATTTTTCGTAGGAACAACTTCATCATGAATTTATGACACGTATTTCGCAAAGAATGTAATTCAAGTGATACGCGATTTCTTACAATATATTTTTCTATACTGGTCCTGACAGTAATCGCATATGAGGGTAAAGAAATTCAGTACTTGTTAGTCCAAATATATTATGTTTTTCTCCATCAAATAAAGCTAATAAAAAATTTGCATACTCTTCCACAGTGCCTATTCTCTCTCCTCTGGCTTATCCAAATTTCACTATGAAATAACTCTTTTACGACAATACTTCATGGAAAACTGCTATCCAGCTAAGTTTTCTTTAAACATTCTTTACAATGTAAGTTCCTAAATAATAAATGAATAGGGAAAAATAACAGATCGACTGCACCAAGAATGCCACTCTGTGATAGTGTCCCGTTTATCAGAGATACAACGTTTTATACACAAGTTAAACGTTCAAGATGTGAACATTGTCCGGCCATAAAATGCGAAATAATCTTAAGAAACCCATTAAATATTCGGTCCTTATTCAGGTATAATGAAAATATAAGCCTCTTGTGACATCCAATGCGGAATATTTACTTTCGTGTCCCAAATGTAGTTTAGGAAATTATGTCGGGGCCTCCCGTAGGCTTCTTAAGGTGAGTTATCGAACAGCAAATTTAATACAGAATATAAACGTTTTAAAATCATTACAGGGCTTCTTCCCCCCCAAGAGATTGCGGTCTTTGAATTGCTTTTCATAAAAGCAATAGTTCCCAAATTAACAACGAAACTACCGCAACCCCTCTCTACCTGGCATAACCATACGAGTTCTTGGGACCTTTCACTGCTGCTTCTTCGAGTCCCTCGTCTTCTTCCCTTTACTTGAAATGGTCATTCTCTTACCACTTTGTGTTTCTTTTTTTTTACTTTATTATAACTATTTTGGCTTTTAGGATGAATCTTTTTATTATATGTCTTTATGTGTGTTCGTCTTTCTGCAGCTGTGATGATGGGACTGGACCCCGAAATGTCGCTTAATAAAGTTTTTGCAAAATCACCATAAGACGTTTCACCACCATATATACATATATATTATATATATATATATATATATCGTTTATATATATATATATATATATATATATATATATATATATATATATATGCAAAAGCTTTTCATAATTAAACAAAAGAAGCCTTTTGAAAACCGAGAGAGAGCGTAAGACAGGGATTCAGTGGCGGTCACCTTTCCAGAGTACTGACCACACCCAAAGCTGCTTAACTTCACTGATCTCAAAACCCAAGTCGCGTCTTCTTAAAACGCCGTTAGCGACGCAAAATGAAGGTTATTCTATCAAATAATATATTTATATCATGGAACTATCGTGTGCGGCTGCAAAGAAATTCCGATCGTATAGGGATAGGCCTTATACGATCAGTATTTATTGATTTATGGGCCTTGCTGGTAGAGAGATATGACCACTCGGTTATGTCGCTCTACGAAGGAATATGTCTTGGAACTCCTACAGTATCTAGAGGTTGACGCACCAACGCCAAATCAAATCGCCTTAAATTACAATTATATTACATCCTGCCAAAATTTACTATTCCCAAAACACTTCTGCCACCAACAAATCTCTTTTCTTTATAAAATCACGCATGAAATCCACCTTGAATTATATTAATTGTATAGAAAACATTTCAACAACGATCACCATCTCAAGCACCTTGCCATCGTCGTGGCGATGCGATTTTGTTTTCTTCTCTTCGTCTTGAATACATCCAATTTAAACAAAGATGGTTCGTGATCGCTGCTGCATTTCGTCTTTTGCTTTTCATTTCAATATAAGTTTACTATCTCTCTCTCTCTTATATCTATATATATATATATATATATATATATATATATATATATATATATATATATATATATATATATATATATATATATATATATATATATATAATATGTGTAAAAATGATGATGTCTTCTCCTCTCATTTGATCAGTAGGCTATTATTTTAACACATATGAGTCTATCTAGACGTTATGATGAGTATGGCTGCAAGTTTTCGTCTTTTTTCGAATTGTCAAGTTAATTTCCTCCTCAATGTTTCGCTTTTCCCGATAATCGTTCAAACATTTTTCGTATTAACCATAATAGTTAAATGTCACAGTACTTCCTCTGTGCTTTTAACATTGTTTTCTAATGACGTTTCAATATTCTCTCGCGTACTGAAGGTTTGCCGACACAGCCCTATTGCCAGTAGTACTTGTACAAAGTAAGATTGTTTCTTTGTGACTACGAAAATGAATGAATGTTTTCTGTCAAGATCTGAAATTACCATGTTGTACTAAATGTCGCCCTTTTGTTTCCGACAAGAGTTCACCATTTTAAAGCCCCTTACTTCTATTTAATTACATAAAGTTAATGTCATTTGCATGCGAGGAAACAAGAGATAAGAAATTAAAACTTATTAACGCGCAAGATTTTATGTAACTGCTGAAAGATTATTGTAGTATAAAGGAATCTGGTGTCATCATCTATTCAATAAAACAAAAACAAACCTAACAAAAATATATTAAAGCAAATAGTCCTACAAACTAAGTTTTATGCATAACTGTTCATCGAGCCCACACTAGGAGCTGGTCTCAACTTCTCTAGAGACTTGTATGTCTAGGCCATAATATTCTGCAATTAGGAAATGAACTGTCATTCTAGAAATGGTACAGTATTGCTGAACTAAACTAGTCTATATGTAGGAAAAATGGCAGGCGAGATGTGTCTTTTAAACGGGCCTATTGTTTCTTGCTTCTCAAACTGCTGTATATCATCTTCGCTTATACCCGATGGTTATCGATCTTTTGTACCTCCTAAATGCAGCCTAATAAGGCTCGTCAAACCTTGTCATTGTAAGAGTAGCAGTTTGTTTAGAGGTATTCATATATACGAGATTAAAATATAAAAAAATGGGCTATTTACTGAGAAAAGTCTTTGTTTTATTTCGACTTTTCGGTGTAACATCATACTGAGGGCGACCACCCGACTGCCTCTTCACTCTCCCAATTTAGAAATCTACGGCACCTAAAGGGACATTTTTATGAGACTAAATAAATCGTGCTATTTTTATTGAGGTCACTGTGAGACTGAAATTGGAAATAATATAGTATGTCGTCCAAATTGACTGAAATAAAAAGCCAAGAGGACTTCCAGCAGCGATCGCAAGCTGCCATCTTTGTTTCCATTGGACGTCGTCATTCAAGACGAAGAGAAGAAAAACAAAATCGCATCGCCACGACGATGGCAAGGTGCTTGAGATGGTGATCGTTGTTGAAATGTTTTCTATGCAATTAATATAATTCAAGGTGGATTTCATGCGTGATTTTATAAAGAGAAGACATTTGTTGGTGGCAGAAATGTTTTGGGAATAGTAAATTTTGGCAGGAAGTAATATAATTGTAATTTAAGGCGATTTGATTTGGCGTTGGTGCGTCAACCTCTAGATACTGTAGGAGTTCCAAGACATATTCCTTCGTAGAGTGGCATAACCGAGTGGTCATATCACTCTACGTCAAGGACCATAAATCAATAAATACTGGTCGTATAAGGCGTATCCCTATACGATCGGAATTTTTTCACAGCCGCACAAGAAAGTTCCATAATATAAATATATTATTTGATAGAATAACCTTCATTTTGCGTCACTATCGGCGTTTTAAGCAGACGCCACTGCTGTTTTGAGATCAGTGAAGTTAAGCTGCTTTGGGTGTGGTCAGTACTCTGGAAAGGTGACCGCCACTCAATCCCTCTTGTATGCTCTCTCTCGGCTTTTAAAAGGTTTCTTTTCTTTCATTATGAGACTATATTGTATATATGGATGTAAATCTACAAGAAAAATTTTATAAAACGAAGTTTTAAAAAAGAAAAAAAAAAAACTGACGTCGGTGGTGACGTCGAACCCTTCCCCTGTTCTCGTATTATAAGCAAGTGGTTAAGGCGATTTCTTGTTGATGTGCAGGATTCCAGTCCACCACAGAATTCAGTTCCTCTCATTTTACTAATTATTTACGTGTATATTTACATACATAACACATTCTCATAATGAAACTAAGCAACACCTTTCATACGACAGAGAGTATAACAAGGCTTCGGTGACGGTCACCCATCCAGTTACTGACCACACCCAATGCAGCTTAACTTCGCTGATCGCAAAACAGATGTCGTACCTTCTTACAACACATTAGTGCCGCATTGGGAAGGGTGTTCCATCGAATAATACATTCATATCATGTTTTTTTGTATAAACTATCGAAAATAAAACGTTTCTTCGATTTGATTCTCGTGTATCATATTACCCCTAAAACCTCTATTCCTCTAATTATAAGGTTTGACGAGCCTTCTTAGGCTGCATTTAGAAAGTACAAAGATAGACAACCATCGGGTATAGGCCGAACAGATACAGTTTGAGAGGCAACAAACATTAAGCCCCTTTAAAGACACTATCTCGGTTCACATTTTTCCCACATAGACTCCACTGATCTAGAAATACTGTACCATTTCTAGAATTATACTTCATTTCCTTAGTTCTAGAATATTATGGACTGCACAAGCAAGCCTATAGAAGTTGATACTAGTAAAGTCCATAGTGTGGGCTCGATGAATAGTTATACAAAGCCTTGGTTTGTAAAACTATTTGGTTTAATATTTTTGTTTCGTTTTGTTTTCATTTTAATGAATGGTTCCAGCTTCGATCTGGTTCTCGAGAATTTTTCGTAGGAACAATTTCATCATGAATTTATGACACGTATTTCGCAAAGAATGTAATTCAAGTGATACGCGATTTCTTACAATATATTTTTCTATACTGGTCCTGACAGTAATCGCATATGAGGGTAAAGAAATTCAGTACTTGTTAGTCCAAATATATTATGTTTTTCTCCATCAAATAAAGCTAATAAAAAATTTGCATACTCTTCCACAGTGCCTATTCTCTCTCCTCTGGCTTATCCAAATTTCACTATGAAATAACTCTTTTACGACAATACTTCATGGAAAACTGCTATCCAGCTAAGTTTTCTTTAAACACCTTTACAATGTAAGTTCCTAAATAATAAATTAATAGGGAAAAATAACAGATCGACTGCACCAAGAATGCCACTCTGTGATAGTGTCCCGTTTATCAGAGATACAACGTTTTATACACAAGTTAAACGTTCAAGATGTGAACATTGTCCGGCCATAAAATGCGAAATAATCTTAAGAAACCCATTAACTATTCGGTCCTTATTCAGGTATAATGAAAATATAAGCCTCTTGTGACATCCAATGCGGCCTATTTACTTTCGTGTCCCAAATGTAGTTTGGGAAATTATGTCGGGGCCTCCCGTAGGCTTCTTAAGGTGAGTTATCGAACAGCAAATTTAATACAGAATATAAACGTTTTAAAATCATTACAGGGCTTCTTCCCCCAACAGATTGTGGTCTTTGGAATTGCTTTTCATAAAAGCAATAGTTCCAAAATTAACAACGAAACTACCGCAACCCCTCTCTACCTGGCATAACCATACGAGTTCTTGGGACCTTTCGCTGCTGCTTCTTCGAGTCCCTCGTCTTCTTCCCTTCACTTGAAATGGTCATTCTCTTACCACTTTGTGTTTCTTTTTTTTATTTTATTATAACTATTTTGGCTTTTAGGATGAATCTTTTTATTATATGTTTTATGTGTGTTCGTCTTTCTGCAGCTGTGATGATGGGACTGGACCCCGAAATGTCGCTTAATAAAGCAAAATTAATGTCCCCTTCCATATCAAGTAGTTGATAGAATAAACAAAAACACACACAGACGTTTCACACAAATTATATACCACATTTTTTTTTATATATATATATATATATATATATATATATATATATATATATATATATATATTTATATCCATATATATAAATAGCTTTTCATAATTAAACAAAAGAAGCCTTTTGAAAACCGAGAGAGAGCGTAAGACAGGGATTCAGTGGCGGTCACCTTTCCAGAGTACTGACCACACCCAAAGCTGCTTAACTTCACTGATCAAAAACCCAAGTCGCGTCTTCTTAAAACGCCGTTAGCGACGCAAAATGAAGGTTATTCTATCAAATAATATATTTATATCATGGAACTCTCGTGTGCGGCTGCAAGAAATTCCGATCGTATAGGGATAGGCCTTATACGATCAGTATTTATTTATTTATGGTCTTGCTGGTAGAGAGATATGACCACTCGGTTATGCCGCTCTACGAAGGAATATGTCTTGGAACTCCTACAGTATCTAGAGGTTGACGCACCAACGCCAAATCAAATCGCCTTAAATTACAATTATATTACATCCTGCCAAAATTTACTATTCCCAAAACACTTCTGCCACCAACACTTCTCTTTTCTTTATAAAATCACGCATGAAATCCACCTTGAATTATATTAATTGTATAGAAAACATTTCAACAACGATCACCATCTCAAGCACCTTGCCATCGTCTTGGCGATGCGATTTTGTTTTTCTTCTCTTCGTCTTGAATACATCCAATTTAAACAAAGATGGTTCGTGATCGCTGCTGCATTTCGTCTTTTGCTTTTCATTTCAATATAAGTTTACTATGTTCTCTCTCTTGTCTCTCTCTCAAGTCTCTCTCTCTCTCTCTAAAAATCTTAAGGATTCTATATATATATATATATATATATATATATATATATATATATATATATATATATATATACATATATATATAATCGGTACGATGTCTTCTCCCTCTCATTTGATCAGTAGGCTATTATTTTAACACATATGAGTCTATCTAGACGTTATGATGAGTATGGCTGCAAGTTTTCGTCTTTTTTCGAATTGCCAGATTAATTTCCTCCTCAATGTTTCGCTTTTCCCGATAATCGTTCAAACATAATAGTTAAATGTCACAGTACTTCGTCTGTGCTTTTAACATTGTTTTCTAATGTCGTTTCAATATTCTCTCGCGTACTGAAGGTTTGCCGACACAGCCCTATTGCCAGTAGTACTTGTACAAAGTAAGATTGTTTCTTTGTGACTACGAAAATGAATGAATGTTTTCTGTCAGATCTGAAATTACCATGTTGTACTAAATGTCGCCCTTTTGTTTCCGACAAGAGTTCACCATTTTAAAGCCCCTTACTTCTATTTAATTACATAAAGTTCATATCATTTGCATGCAAGGAAACAGGAGATAAGAAATCAAATCTTATTAACGCGCAAGATTTTATGTAACTGCTGAAAGATTATTGTAGTACAAAGGAATCTGGTGTCATCATCTATTCAATAAAACAAAAACAAAGCTAACAAAAATATATTAAAGCAAATAGTCCTACAAACTAAGTTTATGCATAACTGTTCATCGAGCCCACACTAGGAGCTGGTCTCAACTTCTCTAGAGACTTGTATGTCTAGGCCATAATATTCTGCAATTTAGGAAATGAACTGTCATTCTAGAAATGGTACAGTATTGCTGAACTAAACTAGTCTATATGTAGGAAAAATGGCAGGCGAGATGTGTCTTTTAAACTGGCCTATTGCTTCTTTCTTCTCAAACTAATGTATATCATCTTCGCTTATACCCGATGGTTATCGATCTTTTGTACCTCCTAAATGCAGCCTAATAAGGCTCGATCAAACCTTGTCATTGTAAGAGTAGCAGTTTGTTTATAGGTATTCATATATACGAGATTAAATTTAAAAAAAATGGGCTATTTACTGAGAAAAGTCTGTTTTATTTCGACATTTCGGTGTAACATCAAACTGAGGGTTGACCACCCGACTGCCTCTTCACTCTCCCAATTTAGAAATCTACGGCACCTAAAGGGACATTTTTATGAGACTAAATAAATCGTGCTATTTTTTATTGAGGTCACTGTGAGACTGAAATTGGAAATAATATAGTATGTCGTCCAAATTGACTGAAATAAAAAGCCAAGAGGACTTGCAGCAGCGATCGCAAGCAGCCATCTTTGTTTCCATTGGACGTCGTCATTCAAGACGAAGAGAAGAAAAACAAAATCGCATCGCCACGACGATGGCAAGGTGCTTGAGATGGTGATCGTTGTTGAAATGTTTTCTATGCAATTAATATAATTCAAGGTGGATTTCATGCGTGATTTTATAAAGAGAAGACATTTGTTGGTGGCAGAAATGTTTTGGGAATAGTAAATTTTGGCAGGAAGTAATATAATTGTAATTTAAGGCGATTTGATTTGGCGTTGGTGCGTCAACCTCTAGATACTGTAGGAGTTCCAAGACAGATTCCTTCGTAGAGTGGCATAACCGAGTGGTCATATCACTCTACCAGCCAAGACCATAAATAAATAAATACTGATCGTATAAGGCATATCCCTATACGATCGGAATTTTTTCACAGCCGCACAAGAAAGCTACATAATATGTATATATTATTTGATAGAATAACCTTCATTTTGCGTCACTATCGGCGTTTTAAGCAGACGCCACTGCTGTTTTGAGATCAGCGAAGTTAAGCTGCTTTGGGTGTGGTCAGTACTCTGGAAAGGTGACCGCGACTGATTCCCTCTTGTATGCTCTCTCTCGGCTTTTAAAAGGTTTCTTTTCTTTCATTATGAGACTATATTGTATATATGGATGTAAATCTACACGAAAAATTTTATAAAACGAAGAATTAAAAAAAAAAAAAAAAACTGACGTCGGTGGTGACGTCGAACCCTTCCCCTGTTCTCGTATTATAAGCAAGTGGTTGGTTAAGGCGATTTCTTGTTGATGTGCAGGATTCCAGTCCACCACAGAATTCAGTTCCTCTCATTTTACTAATTATTTACGTGTATATTTACATACATAACACATTCTCATAATGAAACTAAGCAACACTTTTCATACGACAGAGTATAACAAGGCTTCGGTGACGGTCACCCATCCAGTTACTGACCACACCCAATGCAGCTTAACTTCGCTGATCGCAAAACATATGTTGTACCTTCTTACAACACATTAGTGCCGAAGTGGGAAGGGTGTTCCATCGAATAATACATTCATATCATGTAACTTTTGTATAAACTATCGAAATAAAACGTTTCTTCGATTTGATTCTCGTGTATCATATTACCCCTAAAACCTCTATTCCTCTAATTATAAGGTTTGACGAGCCTTCTTAGGCTGCATTTAGAAAGTACAAAGATAGACAACCATCGGGTATAGGCCGAACAGATACAGTTTGAGAGGCAACAAACATTAAGCCCGTTTAAAGACACTATCTCGGTTGACATTTTTTCCCACATAGACTCCACTGATCTAGAAATACTGTACCATTTCTAGAATTATACTTCATTTCCTTAGTTCTAGAATATTATGGACTGCACAAGCAAGCCTATAGAAGTTGATACTAGTAAAGTCCATAGTGTGGGCTCGATGAATAGTTATACAAAGCCTTGGTTTGTAAAACTATTTGGTTTAATATTTTTGTTTTGTTTTGTTTTCATTTTAATGAATGGTTCCAGCTTCGATCTGGTTCTCGAGAATTTTTCGTAGGAACAACTTCATCATGAATTTATGACACGTATTTCGCAAAGAATGTAATTCAAGTGATACGCGATTTCTTACAATATATTTTTCTATACTGGTCCTGACAGTAATCGCATATGAGGGTAAAGAAATTCAGTACTTGTTAGTCCAAATATATTATGTTTTTCTCCATCAAATAAAGCTAATAAAAAATTTGCATACTCTTCCACAGTGCCTATTTCTCTCCTCTGGCTTATCCAAATTTCACTATGAAATAACTCTTTTACGACAATACTTCATGGAAAACTGCTATCCAGCTAAGTTTTCTTTAAACAACTTTACAATGTAAGTTCCTAAATAATAAATTAATAGGGAAAAATAACAGATCGACTGCACCAAGAATGCCACTCTGTGATAGTGTCCCGTTTATCAGAGATACAACGTTTTATACACAGGTGTTAAACGTTCAAGATGTGAACATTGTCCGGCCATAAAATGCGAAATAATCTTAAGAAACCCATTAACTATTCGGTCCTTATTCAGGTATAATGAAAATATAAGCCTCTTGTGACATCCAATGCGGGGTTATTTACTTTCGTGTCCCAAATGTAGTTTGGGAAATTATGTCGGGGCCTCCTGTAGGCTTCTTAAGGTGAGTTATCGAACAGCAAATTTAATACAGAATATAAACGTTTTAAAATCATTACAGGGCTTCTTCCCCCAACAGATTGCGGTCTTCGAATTGCTTTTCATAAAAGCAATAGTTCCAAAATTAACAACCAAACTACCGCAACCCTCTCTCTACCTGGCATAACCATACGAGTTCTTGGGACCTTTCGCTGCTGCTTCTTCGAGTCCCTCGTCTTCTTCCCTTCACTTGAAATGGTCATTCTCTTACCACTTTGTGTAAGTTTTTTTTATTTTATTATAACTATTTTGGCTTTTAGGATGAATCTTTTTTATTATATGTTTTATGTGTGTTCGTCTTTTTGCAGCTGTGATGATGGGGCTGGACCCCGAGAATGTCGCTTAATAAAGCTTTGCAAAATCACCACAAGACGTTTCCTTCCATTTATATATATATATATATATATATATATATATATATATATATATATATATATATATATATATATATATATATATATATAATAGCTATTTCATAATTAAACAAAAGAAGCAAAAGCTTTTCATTTAAACAAAAAGCCTTTTGAAAAGAGAGAGCGTAAGACAGGGATTCAGTGGCGGTCACCTTTCCAGAGTACTGACCACACCCAAAGCTGCTTAACTTCACTGATCGCAAAAAACCCAAGTCGCGTCTTCTTAAAACGCCGTTAGCGACGCAAAATGAAGGTTATTCTATCAAATAATATATTTATATCATGGAACTTCGTGTGCGGCTGCAAAGAAATTCCGATCGTATAGGGATAGGCCTTATACGATCAGTATTTATTGATTTATGGCCTTGCTGGTAGAGAGATATGACCACTCGGTTATGCCGCTCTACGAAGGAATATGTCTTGGAACTCCTACAGTATCTAGAGGTTGACGCACCAACGCCAAATCAAATCGCCTTAAATTACAATTATATTACATCCTGCCAACCTTTACTATTCCCAAAACACTTATGCCACCAATACTTCTCTTTTCTTTATAAAATCACGCATGAAATCCACCTTGAATTATATTAATTGTATAGAAAACATTTCAACAACGATCACCATCTCAAGCACCTTGCCATCGTCTTGGCGATGCGATTTTGTTTTTTCTTCTCTTCGTCTTGAATACATCCAATTTAAACAAAGATGGTTCGTGATCGCTGCTGCATTTCGTCTTTTGCTTTTCATTTCAATATAAGTTTGATTGAAGGGCATCAATTTAGGATATATATATAATCATATATATATATATATATATATATATATATATATATATATATATATACATATATATATATATATATATATATATGGATAGTCTTTATCTGGACAGTATGAATGATGTCTTCCTTCATTTGATCAGTAGGCTATTATTTTAACACATATGAGTCTATCTAGACGTTATGATGAGTATGGCTGCAAGTTTTCGTCTTTTTCGAATTGCCAAGTTAATTTCCTCCTCAATGGCTTTTGGAGGGATAATCGTTCAAACATTTTTCGTATTAACCATAATAGTTAAATGTCACAGTACTTCCTCTGTGCTTTTAACATTGTTTTCTAATGACGTTTCAATATTCTTCTCGCGTACTGAAGGTTTGCCGACACAGCCCTATTGCCAGTAGTACTTGTACAAAGTAAGGTTGTTTCTTTGTGACTACGAAAATGAATGAATGTTTTCTGTCAGATCTGAAATTACCATGTTGTACTAAATGTCGCCCTTTTGTTTCCGACAAGAGTTCGCCATTTTAAAGCCTCTTACTTCTATTTACTTACATAAAGTTAGTCATTTGTATGCAAGGAAACATGAGATAAGAAATCAAAACTTATTAACCCGCAAGATTTTATGTAACTGCTGAAAGATTATTGTAGTACAAAGGAATCTGGTGTCATCATCTATTCAATAAAACAAAAACAAACCTAACAAAAATATATTAAAGCAAATAGTCCTACAAACTAAGTTTTTGCATAACTGTTCATCGAGCCCACACTAGAGCTAATCTCAACTTCTCTAGAGACTGGACAGAAATATTCTAGAAAAATTTAGGAAAAAATGAACTGTCATTGATGGGAGTTTGGTTGTTTTTAACAGTTTACCCGATGTGATTCAGAATGGTCATTAGTGTCATTGTAAGTAGCAGTTTGGGCGTGTTTTACGAGAAAAAATAAAAAAATGGGCTATTTTGAGAACAGTCTGCGTTTTGTTTCGACATTTCGTGTAATATCATATTGAGGGTTTTACCAGACTGCCTGTTCTTCACTCTCCCAATTTGAAATCTACGGCATCTGTGGGGACATTTTTATGAGACTAAATAAATTGCTTTTTTATTGAGGTCACTGTTGAGACTGAAATTGAAATAATATAGCATGTCGTCCAAATTGACTGAAATGAAAAGCCAAGAGGACTTCCGATGGCCATCATTGGACGTCGTCATTCAAGACGAAGAGAAGAAAAACAAAATCGCATCGCCAAGACGATGGCAAGGTGCTCGAGATGGTGACTCGTTGTTGAAATGTTTTCTAGCAATTAATATGTTCAAGGTGGATTTCATGCGTGATTTTATAAAGAGAAGAGATGTGTTGGTGGCAGAAAGTGTTTTGGGAATAAGAAATTTTGGCAGGATGTAATATAATTGTAATTTAAGGCGATTTGATTTGGCGTTGGTGCGTCAACCTCTAGATACTGTAGGAGTTCCAAGACATTTTCTTTGTAGAGCGACATAACCGAGTGGTCATATCTCTCTACCACAAACGACCATAAATTAATGAAATACTGATCGTATAAGGCCTTCCCTATACGATCGGAATTTTTTTGCAGCCGCACACGATAGTTCCATGATATAAATATATTATTTGATAGAATAACCTTCATTTTGCGTCACTAACGGCGTTTTAACAACACGCCACTGGCCGTTTTGAGATCAGCGAAGTTAAGCTGGTTTGGGTGTGGTCAGTACTCTGGAAAGGTGACCGCCACTCAATCCCTCTTGTATGGTCTCTCTCGGCTTTTAAAAGGCTTCTTTTCTTTCATTATCAGACTATATTGTATATATGGATGTAAATCTACACTCAAAATTCATAAAACGAAGAATTAAAAAAAAAAAAAACTGACGTCGGTGGTGACGTCGAACCCTTCCCCTGTTCTCGTATTATAAGCAAGTGGTTAAGGCGATTTCTTGTTGATGTGCAGGATTCCAGTCCACCACAGAATTCAGTTCCTCTCATTTTACTAATTATTTACGTGTATATTTACATACATAACACATTCTCATAATGAAACTAAGCAACACTTTTCATACGAGAGCATAAAACAAGGCTTCGGTGACGGTCACCCATCCAGTTACTGACCACACCCAAAGCAGCTTAATGCTGATCGCAAAACATATGCGTCTACCTAGACATTACGATGAGAGTGGCAGCTTGGCTTCATGTCTTTTTTCAGTTTGCTAAGTTAATTTTCTCGCAGACTTGTCTAAAAGTGGTCATCTGGAAGTACAAATTTACAATAGCGATTTATTTCTTTTAATGAGAATCATCAACAGATTTTCCATCTTTTCTTAATCTTTGTTCACATTTGCTGGGCAGGACATCGAAATTAAAAGCGTCTTTGATACGTGGCTTTTCACATTATTACAAAAGATGGTTTATTAAGTACTTTGTTTACCACCTTAACATGACTTATTAGGCCTTGCGCGATTACGGGGGTTCCTGTAACGCTACCCTGTACGCGACTTATGCCGTGGAGGGAAAAGTTGGGTTCGCGCGGAAAAGTTTCTTTGTAAAAATCGATACGTCCCAACTATAACTGATATAGGCTTCTGGTTTGTTTTATGATGTCGGCAAATTATTGAATTTTTTCCTAAAGCAATCAGGAAATCTTTGCAAGGCTTAGAAATAATAGAAAAAAAGTGACGAACGTGAAATTTTTAAGGAAAATCGTAGACTTTTTTTTTAAATAATCACTAAAAAAATATAATAATTAGGTTTGTGGAGTCTATTTGACACGTAAATTGTGTGGGAATGTTTGAACTTTCACATGGAATGAATCGTTTTGCTATAAATGTGTTTGCTAATTAGCTGTTACCGATTAAAAATGCTAATTTTTTTACGGAGTGCAATTTTCAGATTTTCCAACCTACTTATGTTGACGTTTCGTATCGTACCTAAGTAAGGAATAACGATAAAAAAAATAAAGGTGGCATTAGAAAGCTGAATAAATTTCCTATAAAACGCACAAAATAAAGATATATGTATTGTTGGAATAAAACTGAACAATTGTCGTTAGATTACGGACAATCTTTTCTCTCTTTCTACGAAAATATGCGGCAACTATTATATAGAAACGTTGATATTTTTACATTTTGCTGTTCAGCACGATAAAGTGCAAAGAATGGCCGTTCGGATGATATATAATACATGCACATTGAAGTTATTTACAAGCGCACAAAAAAATTATCTACGCATGCATAAAATCCGGCCGAACTACGGCGTTCAACGCGTTCAACGCTGACATTTTTCGTAATTACTCGGTAATAAATAATGCTACAAAAAAAATGAAAACTGCGATGGAAAGCTGAATAAATTTCCTACATTATATAATACCTAAAATTAATGTGTTGCCCGTAAATAGTTGAGCAATTGAAGCTCAAAGATAAGTTTTTGTTTCACGTACAGTCAATTGTTTGCTAAAGATTTTTATATAGAAACGTTGATATTTTTACATTTTGCCGTTCAGCGTTCAGCTCGATAAAGTACAAAGAATGGCCGTTCGAATGATATATAATACATGCACACTGAAGTTATTTACAGATACACAAACAGGCGTACAAAAAATTATTCACGCACTCGTAAACCCTAGGCGGAACTACGCGGCTCGACTGGGTTCTCAAGTGGTCATATTTACGCTTACATTTTTCGTAATTACTCGGTAATGCATAACGCAAAGAAAATATTGAAAATTGCAATGGAAAGCTGAATAAATTTGCTATAAATAGCCCACGTAAAAGCAATATGTGTTCCCAGAAAAAAATTGAGCAATTGAAGCTGAAAGACGGAAATGTTGTTGAAAGACAGAAATATATGTAAAAAAAAAAAGTAAATTCTTACGAAAAAGAAACGTTGCTATTTTTACATTCAGAGGTTTAACATGTGAAAATGCCGGTTTCCTGTTTACGTTTTCTTGTATGTACAAGATCTGCCCGCGCAATGGCGCAGTCCTCGTCTTCTTCGGATGACTCGTTTTTTTTTGGTGAATTTCCCCCGAAAATAACTTACGAATGGCGCGGAATTCGCGTCATCGGAAGGTTTACGGCGAAAAATTTATAGACGCGGTTTCCGTCATCGGATCACCAGAGGGTGTGTGTGTGTGTGTGTGTGACAACCATGTGTGTGTATACATACATTATATATATACGCTTGGTGTTTCTTTAGAAAGTCGAAGGCAAAAAACATGGAATAAAGGTAATTTTAGTTCAGACGCAGGGGAAAGCAACCTTGCACTCGGGGAAGCCTTGAGATAGATAGATAGATAGATAGATAGATAGATAGATAGATAGATATATGTGTACGTATGTATGTATGTCAAAACCGCCAAAGTCCTTATGTAACAACACCACGCGCCCTTTGCGGTTTCTAAATTACAGGGAGATCTATCTCAACCGAATTCAGTACTAACAAGAATAACACATTAATTTTATTAATGAATAGTACCACAATTAAGTACTTCCACTTACTGAACAGTCCCTATAGACATGGGCTCAGATCGTAAGTCTGTGAGATACGACGAGAGGAACGCGCTCTCTCTCTCTCTCTCTCTCTCTCTCTTTATCTCTCTCTCATTTATATATATATATATATATATATATATATATATATATATATATATATATATATATATATATATATATATATATATATATATATACTGTATATATACATCTTACTACAGTAGTAATCATGGGTTGATTTTCAGACCTTAGAAGACTCAATACTCAAGTTTACCTGATCAAATTATATTCACCATTCGCTAAATTATGATCACTGGAAAATGAAATAAGATGGAAGGACATTGAAAAACACGTGCTGAATTTAACCTTAAAATTAATTTAATAGCTAAAGGTTAAACATATCAAACAGGCAAATATATAAGAAATAAATGAAACGGGGTTACAACTGAAAGGCACTCAAACTAACCAAAATTACAAAGTTCAAAGAATAAGAGTAATAGCCCTTTCTAAAGCATACACACACACACACACACACACACACACACACACACACACACATAACTGACCAACTAACTGACCAACAATAAAAAAATAGGCCAAAAGCTGCTCCTTCCCTTCTGCATTCGAGTTTTATTGTGGAAACGAGACGACACAATGACTGTGAACACAGACCTGACTTACAAACTTCAAATCAACATAAAAACTTGAAGCTAATTCTTAAGTTTGTTATCAAAAATAAACTAAAAGCACAGACCTGACTTACAAATTTCAAATCAACATAAAAACTTCAAGCTAATTCTTAAGTTCGTTATCAAAAATAAACTAAAAGCACAATATTCTGGAACCTCTACATATCTGTTAAACGTAGTGAATCAAATGGTGGCGTGTGACAACACAATTTTAGATGATGTCATTGCCTAAACAGGACACGTAATTACGAACACACACACATTCTTAAACACAATACTGGAAATGGCAAAGTGACAAGCGTTGGGCACCACACAACACTTATGTAGTCTTAAGCGTCATTTTCTTTTGGAAGGTTATCAAAAGGAATCCACCTCAAAAGGCAATTTTTTACAACAGCCTATCAAGTACACCTTGAAAAACAACCTTTTCAGATTAGCTACTGACAGGATGAGTTTGTCAAGTAATTATATTTGGTTACAGTAGGCTAACTTAGATCGCCAAAGCAACAATGCCATAGGTTTCCTTAATTAAGGGCACATTAGCTCTTGAAGTAATTTAATGAATGAAGCTGATACTGTGTCCCTGTAAATAGTAGGGACTATATCAGTCTGATTCCTGTTCATGACCTAGTAATGACCAGTATATTGCTTTTATACAATGCACAGTAATGTGCATTACTGCGAAATAGCATATGTCCAAAGAAAGCCGTAGCGTAAGCCTACTACCTCTCTCTATTTTCCCCTACAAACAGGTCAGATACCATCATTTTTACCATCTTGTGTATTGTTTGATTCATGAGTGATCGCAACTCTTTATAAATGGCATTAAACATACATTTTCAAGTATATAATTTAGAAACTCGCAATGAAAATATTACTTATGCAGTAAATATCGACTTTGCGAGCAGTAATTAACAGGCACTGACCACTATTGCCAAGAGGGAGAAGCCAATAATGCATAATATATTTCACGGTGTATCTCATTTGAAGAATATTATGTTGTTAAATTAGTGTTGCATTATGTTTAGATGTATCTGACTAAAACGTATAAGTCATACAAGACATAAGCTGTGAAACTGGGAAGTTTTTCTTGGGCATCGTGACTGGCAGTAATGGATATGGGACCAAGGAGCTAAAGGGCGTGGCTTGTGACGTCATGGATCAGCTCCGCTCGCTTTGATTGGTCCTAATTTTCCCCTATCCTGATACTCTTCCAGACTTGGGAAATATGCTACCCGGCCCAGACACCACTCATCCGGAAGGAGGTTAAATGGGATTCTCTCTCACACACGGAGACCCCCACGAACTTTTACATTATCGTTTATGGTCCTCTTATCCTCCGCTCAGCTGTCCGTTGTCGCGTTTATTACTGAACCTTCTGCCGTCAGTGTCTTGTGGATGCTCCAGGCTTCATGGGATTCGAAACAAGCGGCTAACCAGAGAATGTCGAAAATTGAGAGGGAAGTCGATGTTGTCTTTAGTTATTCTCATCACAGGGAAACTTCATTTCATGGAGACAAATAGTAAATTATGTATGATATCTGCTCACAGTAGCTTGCATGTTGACATGATAACGTTCTCTTTTGTTTTTCCTTCTGAATAAAAACACTCGTGATGTTAAAAAAAAAAAATAGCTCTTCTTGAGCAACAAAAAATATACAAAAACAAAAAAAAATATTTTAAAATGTTATAAACATCTTGCATGGAAGCCAATGATATTTCTTTTATTTCTGACTTTTAGACAAATTCACATTGATTACTTAGTAGTGTAGCCATAATCTTGAATTTACCTATAATTAATGCTATAAGTGGCCTTTCGGCAAGCATAATTGTTTTCAGGATATGAAAGCTAATTCATAATTATGGGCTTATGGTTTCCACCACCAATATTGTTTAATCAATTTACAGGAGCGGGAACATTAAATTACAACTCGCAGTTAAATATCTGAAGATAAAATTGCCTAAATAAAATAAAACCGTACTTTTTATCATTAACACGAAACTTTTTTCTTATTAAGTTAAATTCAGCTTTAAACTTTTGTTTATAGTACCGGTTATGTTTTTGTAATTCAGATTATTTTTTTTTATA
This sequence comes from Macrobrachium rosenbergii, assembly GCF_040412425.1. Classification (NCBI taxonomy): domain Eukaryota; kingdom Metazoa; phylum Arthropoda; class Malacostraca; order Decapoda; family Palaemonidae; genus Macrobrachium; species Macrobrachium rosenbergii. The sequence continues at coordinate 29,386,603 of NC_089781.1, forward strand.
ATGAAGCATTTGGTAAATTTTAACTGGCCAGGCTTTGATAGCGGAATACTTAGACAAATAGATATACAGGTAAGAAAGCAGGTAGATAATTGAACAAATATACAAGGTGTTTACGTGTTTATAAATGTTAGTTTATACAGTTTATAAGTTTTTCTCCCTCTCTCTCTCTCTCTCTCTCTCTCTCTCTCTCTCTCTCTCTCTCTCTCTCTCAGTAACTCATCAGATAGACAATGCACACATTACATGACTAATGCTATTATGGATTCAAAAGAACATTATGGAGGGAAACGTGAATAATGCCCTCCATCCATTTTCGTTCTCAAACAATTTCCTAGACAAAAGACTGATAAACTCTCTTCGCTGTTGAAAGATTTTTCGATTTAGTTTGAAACAACGATCCCACTGATGCGATGTCAACTGACTGTAAATATCTCGAATCTACTTTACTAAAATATGACTGAAATCATCATATTTTTTAATTGAAATTAACAGTATTTTTTTATCTTACCGTAATCAGTATTTCCAGTATGCTGATGTTCTTATTAAACTCTTGTTATTAAGTTAAGAAAATATTTTTTAAAGAAAATTTGTCTTTCCAGTTCTTCCATTAGAAGGCTGGAAGTGGGTTATGTAGGACTGGAATTTCATTTGTGATCATTTAAGTTTCTTTTGGTCTTCTTACCTTCTTATCGAGATGCCTTTTTTCGTCTGTCCGGAAATATAAAGAAGTAATTCTCTCTAATGCTCTAAAAAAAATTGCAAGTAACTTTCGGCAATCACATAGATTGTGACAACGTTCTAAATCACTTATGCAAAAAATCCAGCTCTCTAATTTTCATGACCAACAAATTATTTCTGCCAGCCGCTGTTTTACTTTCAATTTGTAGTCAACTCAATTTTCTAATCACTATTACCTTTGGTCTAATTTTTGTCTTAAGAAATTATCAGTGGTATCCGTAACCTGTTCTCTCATATCAGGCTGTCGTTTAAGTGTTTTTTAAAGAGACGACAAAATCAAGCGATATTTGCGACATAAACAAACTTTCGCGCGACTGTTTTCGGTAAAGCTCATATGATATTGCTTGCTTGAAATGCGAAAATAATATAAAAAAACGATATAAAAAGGAAAGATATAAGTGTTGCCTCTGTTTTTCTGATAACTTGAAATCTCCAAAATATATTAACAAGGAATTTTCATCTATGTGAACGTGAACTGAGGCATAAACCCTCTCACTTTCTCTCCGTTCCTGGAGCTGTTGCTTAGCGGCGAGATCGCTTCACAGAACATAAGGGCAAAATTATGACTTCCAGGTTTGATGAAATGAGTTCTTGTAAAATATTGCCATCTTACCTCTGCCATGTAACGAGCTTCCTGCTGGAGATGGCCACATTTTCCACTCCCACTTGTATATTACCGTTTATAGTCCTCTTATCCGTTGTCTCATTCATTACTGAACTTTCTGCCGCAAGTGTCTTCTGGATATTCCAGGTTTCATGGGGTTCGAAATACTCAGTTACATGGGGAATGCCGAGCAATAAAAGGAAGTGAATTATTTAGATCACAGGGAAACTTCATTTCAGCACTGGAATAACTTTCTTGTTTGTGTTATAGTGTCCTCATTTGTTTTTCGTTCTGAATAAAAACACTCATGGAAACCTGAGAAAAGCAATCATTAGGTAGTTCTTCATTGGAGGCTGGGTAGAGCTCTCGGCTAGCACGCTGTTGGCCCAGCGTTCGACTCTCCGACCGGCCAATGAAGAATTAGAGGAATTTATTTCTGGTGATAGAAATTCATTTCTCGTCATAATGTGGTTCGGATTTCACAATAAGCTGTAGGTCCCGTTGCTAGGTAACCAGTTGGTTCTTAGCCACGTAAAATAAATCTAATCCTTCGGGCCAGCCCTGGAAGAGCTGTTAATCAGCTCAGTGGTCTGCTTAAACTAAGATACAATTAACTTTTAATCCTTAGGTAACAAAGAATATATATCATAAAAGTATGTCAGCATGTTATATACGCCTTGTATGGATATCCATGGTGTTTCTCTTATCTTAAACTTAGAGGAAAATTCACATTAAGGCGCTCAGCAATCGTAATACAGCCTAACTTACATTTACTTACAGAGTGAATAATGCTTGAAGCGGCCTTTTGCCATGTACAAATATTTTCATGATACGACAGCTAACTCATATTTACAGATTCATGACGGCCAGCGCCGGTATTTTCTAATCATTATATAGAAAAAGCAACACTAACTATACCTCGCAGTCAAATAACCGACGATTAAACTGTCAAAAAAAAAAAAACCCTTAATTTCTATGATCAAAATGAAATTTTTTTCTTTATTATATAAAATTCTAGGCAACATTTTGTTAATGGTCCTGAACTTTTTTTATAGCTCATATTGTTTCTCTTTATACCTGAAATATTTAGCATATTTTAATTAGACCGTGGAATACTAAGAGAAACAGATAACTGGAATAATATACATGATGTATGCGTGCTCGTAAAGGTCAGTTTATCTCTCTCTCTCTCTCTCTCTCTCTCTCTCTCTCTCTCTCTCTCTCTATATATATATATTTTAAAGATACTCTTCCAAGCAAAATGTCAAGTAATATTTCTTTCAGGACAAAACAACTGTGAAATCGCATTTTCCACAAGATCACCACTCCTTAGACCCAGACTTTACTCATATGCTTCTGGAGATATTTGAGGTCACTGGGAGCTTAGTTCTCCCGGAAACGAAATGCAGATCGCGTGACCCTTCCATTCATTTTGGTTTATGTTTCTCCAGGTCATGGAACTCGACCATACCAAAATGTCTGAGTCCCGCCACTCCAGAATTCCTCTGAATACTCTTATACATGGGCTTATGTATTTCGTCCAAACAAAGCTCCCCAACATGACATCGTATTTGAAGACTGCAGACACCCGACCATGAATGTGGTCTTTGTTGTCAACAGTTTCGGCTACCTAATGCAAACCATAATTTAAATTTTAATAAAGGGTGTGTGCAAGTAAGGATTACATTTCTGCATTTTGTTTTGATTATCTGACAAGATGGCCGTTGTTTGGCAAACCGCATAACTTCAGACTAAAGTAAATATTTTATGATTCTTTCGTTTGTATTTCTACTTTCAATTAATGTCATCACGCAACAGTATGGAATTACGGTATATTAAGACTATTTTTAGCTGCTTTTGTAAACTTGAAGCTCCCAACAAAAGTCTCAGTAACTTCGAGAGATGAATTATTCAAAGGAAGAAATCAGTCAATTAATATTTCCCTGCAGAGTTAGTTTGTCAGTTATTGTACATAACATGGGGTCAGTAATTTAGAAAAACAGTGTTGATGATTTCACGGGATAATTATGTGCTACTAAAATTAACTAAAACTTTTTTCACTGCTAATTTAAGCGGACGTAGATCATTCAGATGGTGGTCATATATAAAGCATTGTAATGACAATTAATCACAGTACCAAGCTTGCAAATTTACTCAATATTAGTCGCAATTAAGATTTTTTTTCCTCGCTTTTCGCTGTTGTGGGGAATAATGATAACCATTGTTTTCATTATCAAACGTAAAAGCATAATTACTGGCGACAGCTAATTTCTCTTAAACGTGAGACCGAACAGACTTATGGGAGAGAGTATACCTTAGTTTTACTAGACCACTGAGCTGATTAACAGCTCTCCTAGGGCTGGTCCGAAGGATTAGACTCATTTTACGTGGCTAAGAACCAATTGGTTAGTTAGCAAAGGGACCTACCGCTTATTGTGGAATCCGAACCACATTATAGCGAGAAATGAATTTCTATCACCAGAAATAAATTCTTCTAACACTTCATCAGCCGGCCGGAGACTCGAACTCGGGCCTAGCGAATGCTAGTCCACAGCTCTACCGACTCGCCCAACGAAGAGCTTTCACAGACTTATGGGACTCAGTGATCAACTTACAAAACTACAGGCAACTATATTAGCCATTTAGGAAATAATAATAAGTGTAACATGCATCACATATATCTGTGATGTCTGGTTTATTTAATAGATTAATGTTTTACGGTTTCTTTAAAAGAGATGAGATGAATAAGATGCTTTCAGTTCTTTATCACGGTTTCGATCATACTTCATTTCACGGGGTCCGAAAATGATTTCTCCTATAATTCATCCTATAGGTTTCTTGGAATGCATGTGACTCCTTGCTACAAACGCCCAATCCAAAATCGTAAGATTTTCTGAAAGTTTCAGGAGCGCTTGGCTCCTTTTTACTAGCTACGAACGTTAAACCTACATTCAACACAATCCTTTTGCGGTATTGAGACTAAAATCCTTCCGTTCTCAGAAATGCCTTTATTGACGAGTTTCTAGCCTCAAACATACGAGTGCCTAGAGTGCTAGCCACAATTATTATTATAATTTCAGTAGACGAAGTTAAGTATACCTTAGTTTTACCAGACCACTGAACTTATGATTAACAGCTCTCCTAGGGCTGGCCTGACAGGATTAGACTTATTTTTGGCATTGAAAATTTCAGTAGACGAAACCTGTTCACATGGAACAAGCGCACAGGGGCCATTGACTTTAAAATTCAGGCTTCCATAGAATGTTGGTTTCATCCTCCCACCGCAGACCTCACACTACAGCAGTAACTGATCATTATACAGAGCCAGTGATTTTTCATCGGCCTGGGGGAGATGCGAACCCGCGACATCTGAGTGGCATTCCACGACACTAATCACTATACCAGCTAATGACAGAAATCAATCAAATCGTTTTATATGTTTTCCATTCTTAAAGGAAAATCTATAAAGACCTTCAGGAATGTCTTTAGAAAGTGAAGGAGAAGCCCCACAGGATCTTTGGCCCCCTCACACTAAAAAAATTAGGAAAAATGTTCTTAGCTTTGATCTAACTCTCAAATAACGTTGTTAATATTCAAGCCTCATAAACAATTTGTTTTGTGATAAATATTTTTTTTTCAAAGCGAAGTTTACACAGAAAACACACAACAAATATTCAAACTGAATATTTGCGTTCCTTATGTACAGTTACAAGTTTACCTTAAGGAACTTTAACCACGTGCTTGAAAATGAAGTTTAGTAATCAATTATATAATTTTTATTAGTATATCAAAAAAACACTCTTCCCATGCACTTCAAAAATATGGCAAGACACCCTCACTGAAGTTATAGTGCAGTTTCTCTTTATCAGTTTTCACTCTTGCAACTGTAGCCACGTCTTAAATCAACGGACATAGTCTCATCATGATAATATTATCTCAAGCTACTAGGTCATATTGCCTAAGTTTTACTTGAAAATTTAGAGAGAGGATAATTTAAAGGATAAAAGCCTTAAAAAAGGTCGGATAAACGCAGTCCGTTTCTTTGGTGCAAAGAACACAACATCAAGATATTTTACACCGAAAACAGATCTATCTTTCGGTGGTCTCGGTATAATGCTGTATGAGCCGCGACCCATGAAACTGTAACTACGGCCCGGTGGTGGCCAATCCTATATCGTTGCCAGAAGCACGATCATGGCCAACTTTAACCTTAAATAAAATAAAAACTACTGGGCTATAGGGCTGCAATGTGATATGTTTGATGATTGGACGGTGGATGACCAACATACCAATTTGCAGCCCTCTAGCCTCAGTACTTTTTAAGATCTGAAGGCGGACAGAAAAAGTTAGCATCAGTACTTTTTAAGATCTGAGGGCGGACAGAAAAAGTGCGGACAGAATAAAGTGACAGAATAAAGGACAGACAGACAAAGCTGGCACATGTTAACTCAAAGTTTATAGCAGGAATAATATGAAGGTAAATACAATGGATTAAGGTGAGCAAAGCCTGTCCGCGTCACACGCGCATAGGTTAGAACAACACACAACCCCCATCCAGTCTCCGACTTACAAGTCATACGAGAACAAATTTATTATGTTTCATTGGTGCAAGAGAAACAGCTGCGTTCAAAGGTGGTCTACAGCAGCGCGGCTCATTAAACTTCACGAGAACTGCGACTATATCATTAGTAATACTGTTTTTGCATTCTCTCCTATCGCAGCAGTCTCTTTGTTCACTGGTTTTCTCTTAAAAATTTTCTTATACTGCATTCTATAATAATATTATTTTTAACAATGCACATTTATTCATTCGTACATATGAATATAGATTTACTCATACAACATTTATTTGTGTATTTAATAATAACAATCGCGTTCAGAGAACACAATACTATTATATATGATATGATTTATATATATATATATATATATATATATATATATATGATTTATATACATATATATATATATATATATATATATATATATATATATATATATATATATATATATATATATATATATATATATATATATATATATATATATATATATATATATATATATATATATATATATATATATATATATATATATATATGATTTATAAGGACAAGTTTTGATTCCCATCAACAAAACATAGAGCAATCTGATCTACGCTAAAAGTGTTTCTTCGGTGTTTTAATTTTTAGTTTTAATGGATAAATGTTTCATTTGACGTTTCTAAAATCACATTTCCACGGCTTGTGTATTTTTGACGTTATTAGGGAACGTAATTGGCGGAAGCTTTGATCTCTCTCTCTCTCTCTGTTAATCATTTCAATTCTCTAAATATGAAGACTTAGTCCTTGCTTACAACGCTCTGGGAATAGAATTAAGTCAACAATGTTAGAAAGGATAGCCATTGCAATCGTGCATCATGGTTAATAAATTTTAATAGTGTATCCTATCCATTATTATGCAGTCGCAACATCAAATGTCAATGTTCATATTTGAATAATAAACGTACATTATTCTGATAACACCCGGTCTTCCTTGTGAGAGATTACCTGATTGTATAATTGTTTTCATTTTGTCAATTCAGATAGTTTGAAAACTGTTGTACCTTTTTAATGTATGTTATATATATATATATATATATATATATATATATATATATATATATATATATATATATATATATATATATATATATATATATATATATATACATATATAAAATGATGTGTTTCATTTATGTGCATACATTTGTCGAAGCAACCTTTTAGCTAAAAACTTTTGGATGAACTGTTATCCTTTTCAGCTAAGTTATTTTTTCATCGTTTTCTTCTCCTATCACTTTCCTCTCCAGCTTACCCTTATTAATTGCAGTTAGGTCAGACATAATCAATGGGTTGCACTTTTCTTTCCACCTATCCCACCTCTTCCGCTGGCTTAGAGAAGCTTAGGGGCAATTAGTTTCTTTTATTTTTATATTTATATTATTTTGTTGTTTCTCATCTTCTGAAGAAGGGAAACACACTGATCCATTGGACTGCTTAGTTGCATTACCAGGCATTATAAAAAAACCCTGTTTAATGAAACTATTTTATCCAGTTCGTGCTAATTTATCTGCATTTGGTTTAGTCTACTTATTTAATGATTGTTTCTCAAGGTTGGAGAAGTTTCAGTTTACTTATTCATAACATCAGTTCTTAATATAATACCAATAAAAGAGAAGACTGAAGTCAGATCTTCAGTGCAAATGTATTTGACAGATTTGTACAATGGCAAGTTTTTTTTTTACAGGGCTTAACACTTTAGTACGAAGGGGCTTGGTGGATATATACTGTGGTCTGTCTGTTACTCTAGGGGGCGAGAGATCCTCCTCAAGTTGGGAAGACCATTACATTAAAATGACTCTGACCGAATTGTTTCTCATCACGTTGGCAGAGGCAGTTATGTTGTTCATCGAAATCTGTATGTGTGATTGGTAGACTAGATACCTCAAGGACATGTGAGGAAAATAATTCTGGTCACCTGAATTTAACAGTGACGGTGGACTCAAAATATCAATTCGGTGACCTTTCCAAGTGACTAACCTGTAGCGAACATCGGTGAAAACTTGACGATTTGTTGGTATAGAAACCATCTTAATACGTAGTTATTATATATATATATATATATATATATATATATATATATATATATATATATATATATATATATATAATATAAAAATAATGATTTTACTAACATTCTTTTCGGTGTCGAAGACCTTTGTTGCTGTGGTATCAGATAATATTTAATATTAAGTCAATCAATCACTCCTCCGTTTTCAACAAACGAAACCTAACAAATCTGCAACAAAGTTCGGTAACATAATATAATGATTAATGTTGTCTCCTACAAAATCTGACGGAGTTTATAACTCCTATCAAAATGTAAAGCTGTGTACCTGGAAAGGGTATATAACATTTTATATTCTTCAACAAATAGTGTTTGTGTGCACGCGCGCTCGTTTTTCTTCATCTAACCTCTCTTTTGACCATTTGGTATTTCAGAACAATGCGTCCGGATTTTTCTGTGGTGGTAATTGGTTTTAATTTACGAAGCATTTTGCTATTCATCGCCTCATTAGCTTTGAAAACCTGGAATTTTTTTAGTTTCACTTTTCGGAGTTAATTAGAACATTTTCTCTGCATAAGAATCTTCATACGCTGTGTAAGATGGTGGTTTGTTTAACGTCTTTATGATGAGCTTTTATTTGGTTCTACTTCACATCACTCACTACACTGAACGTCCTCCAGCATTTTTCCGCTGTTCCCATATTGTAAAAACAACAGTCCTTTGTTCATTTTGTTATTGTTTGAGATGAAACTCAATAACTGCCTTTAGCTTTATGAACGCATGGCTTTCATGTTCCCTTTTCATATACAGATATTGCATACTTCTTCACTATACAATATTTATGTGCGCTTGTCTGTGCGCAGGTAAGGGGTACGTTATCCTACGTAATTTCATCTTTACTTACTCGACGGACTGAATTATAATTCATCACAAATTTATGATTTTCTGTCTAGTTTGTAGACTATTTTCGGAACGCTTTCCCTAATAAATGTGTTGTGAATCAATTTGTAGGCAATTAGACATTATTTTCAGCGCATCTCTCATGACAACAACTCATAGTCACTTCACCGGAAATGATGTTTACAATACTTCAACGACAGTTGGATCACATTGCAAATTAGACATTATTTGTTGATACGCTTTTATTTTTTGCTTTCTAAGGAAGAAGGCAAATTTAATCATTATGATTTAGCTAGCTTTCTGTGAGAATTTACATAAAGCTATAAACGGTAGAAAAACAGTGACAAGTGTGTCTGTCAGTTATATGGTATAGAATGCAGGTTATATGTTGGGACTAATTGAAAGCTACGATGAAAATAAAACATGTATTAGAATTATGTGGACGGGAAAATAAATGGTATAGTAGGAGAAAAAAGTGCGTTATGTTTTCATGAATTTTTTTTGGTGCTATTTTCGTGGATCGAGCGATGACAGTGGTCAGAAAAAGGGCTTTAGATAGAAGTACAAAGATGTAAGATAAAAAGAGTCTAAATTGTTAGAGGAAGGGCAGATGTTTCCCAATCACTGATTGGGAATGGTAAACAGAAACCGTAAAAACTAGTAGAAGAGTTCTAAGGTATTAATAAGAGGAGAAAGTTAAAAGAGCATGTAAGCAAGTGCAAGGTTTTGGTGGTACACGTAAACAAGGAAGATGGAGCAGTGAAAGTTAATAAGGATGGTGAAAGAATGGAAGCGTTTGATTTATTGAAGTATTTGAAAGGAAATGTAATAGGTGATAGTAGGAAACGAGAAAAGGAGAATCATAAAACATATGAATCAAAGAAATAAGCAGAATGCAAGGAAATGAACTGGGTGAGAAGAGGTGTCCCTACAGATGCAGAAGCTGGAAAGTATAAAGGGATTGTTGAGTCAACTCTCGTTTTTTGAAGAGGATTAGGGATGTATACGAACGAAGGAAAAGAGAGAAGTTCTTGAGATGATTTCTTGTATTTGCGTCGAGTAAAGAGGATTTAGAATATGAGGAAAGAATCACCACAGGTGAACACATTTGCATCCATGGGAAGACAGCTCTAAGGGATGTGAGAGGTTCCCATCATGCGGAGAGAAAGCAGCGCTATAAAATGGTGAGAATAATGTATGGAGGTACTGAGCTGAGGGAAGGGCGGAAGGTCAAGTAAGTACAAACAGATTGCGGAAACATTTAATAGGGGTTCAAATCCGCAGCCGACCAGTCAGAGAGGCGGACACTTTGCCATCCGTGTAGACACCCCGGGATTATGTATGTAATCAACGGATAGGTTTGCTTAAAAACAAATGGGTGTTACAGGCTAATACACACACAAGCAAAGCCACTCCAACATCTCTAAAAACATAACAGACACCTCACACGTCTCGAACTGTCCACCTAACCGCGCAACAACTTCTCGCTGCTGGGAGAAAGGGCGCTGGTGACTGGTATGATACATGTACATACGCTACCGGGGTCTAAGCGATGTCAGGCAGGGTAGCCGATCGAGACTACGGTCT
>NC_089781.1:29399540-29432040 GCF_040412425.1 Macrobrachium rosenbergii
TATATATATATATAAAATAACCTTACTAGCACAGAGCTTGAATTCAACAGGAATAGGTACAACAGAGATATGCAGCGAATTTGATATTGAAGGCTTAATATTTGAATATATATTTTGTCTATATCAGTAACTTCAGATGCTATATTATGCGACAAATTACAATTATTGTCGTTAAAATTAATTAAGTTTTAAAATAAACCAAATTTCGCTTTCATTCCAGCTTCAGCAAAACTAGGAGTCTACAGCAACACGAAATTACTAACACTGACCGAGACATTTGTAATTTAAGAGATAATTGCTTTCTCCATTTCCAAAATAGCCATCCTCCAAATATTCAGAGAAAATTAGTTTGTTCCGAGGTTCCTATTAGGTGCACTGACAAAATATCAAGTAGCAATTGTAATACTTATAATTATCATTTATAATTATAATTATAATTTATATGAATTTATATGCACTCAACCTGGCAGGATTTTTATGACGAAATATTGTCATCGATCATGAGGGGTCATCAACAGAATTTTTTCGTGAATTTCCATCAAAATTTGTTCATTGGTTTGTGCTTGGTTCTGCTAACAATGAAATGGGCAGATGCAACATAATGTGTGACCTCCTCGCCTGAGGTAATTTAGGACGTTCCAACCAAAATGAACGAAATTGAAGAGCAGTAGTTTTTCACAGGCTTTCAACTGCCGTATTACTTAATAGGAGCTTCAAACTGTTAGACCCATAAGGCCCTTTCTCAACTCCCTACTTGCTGGCTTCCGAAACTCTCGGCGAGCAATTAATCAAGTTTCCCCGGACCACTGAAGTTTGAAGATTAATTTGATAGCTTGGGTTCCCATTGCAGATAATGGGACACTGCTTCTTGCTAAGCGACTGTAATGAACCCCTTGTAGCATTTAGGCAAAGCTCCTTTCTGGAAAGCCCCGGAGTATACGTCTTTAGCCATCCAGCTTGTTAGTGCTGAGGTAAGGAGTTTTAGGTAACTGAGCAGCGGTCATGAACTTCTGCACCAAAGGCTGTCTTCAGAGGCACTAAACTCCATGTTCTTGGAATGGAAGCCAGTACATATAATTTGTTGTAAGTTTATTCGCAGAATCCATAATAACTTTTAAGGGAAGTGCTGGAGAGAGAGAGAGAGAGAGAGAGAGAGAGAGAGAGAGAGAGAGAGAGAGAGAGATACACAAGGGGTAGAAAACAGAAACATTTTACTGACATTGTCAATATACGGTTTCTGGTATCGAGGCTGTCCAAAGAGAGGGACATTCAGTGAGGCTGTCCAAAGAAAGAATCATTAATTGAATGCAAGTATATTTGCATAATGATCAACATGCGTAAATGACCATCATTCCACTATTTCAGTAATGACTCTCATACATTAAATATTGCTTTGCGTTCCATTGACGAAATGCTTTGAAGCTTGTTGATATACTTGAAAATATCATAGGATGGCAAATTGTAATGTTATTTACTAACGTATTTTGGTAAATACTGATGTGCACGCTCACGCATAAGCACACACATATACATAATTAATGGCTAACTAACAAGTTTTCTTAACTACACAATGTTAGCAACTTTAACATACTAGTCGAGAGTAATAGCTATGTTACATATTTCAAATCAAATGCTGCTTAGGTAACGGTATTTTACAACTGATGAAATATGGAGGAGAACAAACCCCAGCAAACTTATATAATGATATTATGGAACAAAAAGAAGACTAAAAATCATCTGTTTAAAGATTCTCAGGTAATATATATATAGTACAATGCCCTCCGAAATTTAACGTTACTTCTGAAAGATACGCATGAACTTATGGTGGTATGCATACTGAATTTTGCCTACTGAGATAATAAATCAGGGAACATATATATATCTGTATATTATATATATATACATATGTATATTGTATTTAAATTATATAAATATATATATATATATATATATATATATATATATATATATATATATATATATAAATCTATGCATATATATGCAATATAAATACACACACACACACACACACACATATATATATATATATATATATATATATATATATATATATATGTATATATATATATATATATATATATATATATATATATATATATATATATATATATATATATATATATATATATATATTGCAATGAATGGGGCATCTCTCCTAACCACCCATGTCCGTTTATTAAATCTGTAACATAGCTGAGAAAGAAATAAATTAATTTCAATTGTTTTAATTACTAAAACTGTGGGTTTCCACTTGCCCCTTCATAAACTCTCTCCTTCATACCCCAAATTGGTTAAGCCTAACCCTTCTCTCTGTTCAAAATGATTGCTTATGGCCTTGTTCCAGATGACCTTCAAAGATGCCTTCCTCAATGGCGCCAGTCAACGGGCAAGGGATGGGTCAATAAGGAAAAAGTTGGCGCCCCACCCTATCCTAAAATCCTCCACGAGGGTTAACTAATGCCATGTGGCCCATACAGAAAACGTGGCAAAGATTGACCTTTGCTCCACCTATGTTGGACGCGATGTGTAAACCCTGAAGGTTATTTATAGACAATGCAACAGAAATTGAGAGAGAGAAGCGCTCTGAACGCCACCAAGGACAGATGTCCTTGACCTTGCCTGACCCTTGAACCTTCCACATGTTTGACCCCAAGTCTCAAACCAGTATACTTTTGTAATGGTATTTGAATTCCCTCCTCCATAACCAGCGCCCTATCAAACGAGAACACTGTCATCTTGACGAAGGTAATGTAACGGAATAAGGTTTCCTAGTCAATCATGATTCCTGTTATTTCTCTGTCTGATTTTTCATTTATTTTCCATTGTGCGATCACCTTCAGTAATTTGAGTTGGAGCATTCAGTTTTAATGTAATTATGCATTTAGTGGTGAACTGAGTTATTTGGCACCATCTGTGCAATCCCTCAGTCCCCTTTGAGTGTCTTATTATTCTTGCAAGTATCTGTCTCGCATATATTGCAGATAGGCCTCGGCCTCGACTGTGAAATCTCTTGGCTCTGTCCATATGCAGTCCCCCTTCTATCCCTACTGCGATGTTTCCTGTTATGAAGACATCATTGGCGTAGAATATTTATTCTGTGTAGGATTCATTCATTTAGCAGGCCCTTATTATTACCTGCCCAGTAATTCATCATTCTTTTGATCTGTGTTTGTTATGTAAACATAATTAGTTAAGAGAACCCTTGAGTTTATGTAATTTTCCCTCACATGAAGAAGGACCTAAGCCACAGATTTTCCCTCATTTGTCTAGGAATTGTCCTGATATTGAGTCAGAAATGTAATAAATATAAGGAACTCCCTGCGTTCATCCGTTGCCAGTACTCAGTATCAAGTAAGTATCATATATATATATATATATATACATTGTATATATATATATATATATATATATATATATATATATATATATATATATATATATATATATATATATATATATATATATATATATATATATATATATATACATATATATATATATACATATATATATACATATATATATATATATATATATATATATATATATATATATATATATATATATATATATATATATATATATATATATATATATATAATATACATATATATATACATATATATATACATATTATATATATAAGATATTGATGAAATTTTTATCACACCGTGATTTATATTTCTGTCGTTAATTCGCTACCTCATTCGAAGGGGAATTTATATAAGTGATAAAGAAATATTAAAACAGTAGTAAACCATTGAGCCTCTCTTATGGCTCAATGGTTTACGTCAAAAAGAATATCACAAGAGAAAAATGCGAAAATTTTCTGTCGTTAATTCGTTACATTCTTGAAAGAAATAATCCAAAAAGAATATCCACACCAAAGTCCAAGGTCCTTCCTCCCAAAGACATTCCATCGGCGTTCAGTGACCTGGAAATTTCATGGAAGTCTCTTTTCCGGTTCTACTCGAAAGGGTATAAATAGTAACGACAACACTGGATCGTGCGATGCTAAACATTAAAAGATTCCCTTTATCTCCTCTTTTATCAGGGGTAGTTTTCCTCTACACTTCATGTCCTGATTTTATTTATTAAAGTTTTTTTTGAAGCAATATTCATCGATCCATTATTTGCAGTATGTTATAACTTTAAATATTGTTATTTATTTTATTTCTCTTCTTTACAGCCATTTTCGTAAAACTGTTAAAATAAATTCCTCTTGTACGGGATAATCTAGCCAACCACTCTTCTCGCAGTTAGGTCTTTCGCCATCCTGTAGACGTTTCAAGTAATTAGAGAACATTTTAAAAGATGTCACGAGAAAAATGCTTTCATGTTTAGGATTAAGAATTACATCGCCGTGGCTTCCCTTGAAACCGTGATCAATGTTGTTGTTATCACGTTTGTTCGGTTCTCTATTTAGTTTTTTATGTGGTTCATTTTTTCGTCGACGGACACTGACTTGCTGAAGACTATCAGTTACTCCTCCTTGATATATCAGCATTTTTTTGTCTATTTATCTATTTATTAATCTATTTTTTTCTTATTTAATAAGTGGGATTTCTTCTTTCTGTATTTCCTTTACTTCCTCTTACTGCTTCCTAATGAACACCTTCATATTCTTTGGAAGCTTGACTTTCAAGTCTGGCTCCTGTGGGCTTGTTCCATATGAATAGGTTTCATTAATAATTCAAGTCTGGCTCTTGTGGGCTTGTTTATGAATAGGTTTCATCTACTGAATAATAATAATAATAATTCAAGTCTGGCTCTTGTGGGCTTGTTCCATATGAATAGGTTTCATCTACTGAATAATAATAATAATAATTCAAGTCTGGCTCTTACGGGCTTGTTCCATATGAATAGGTTTCATCTACTGAATAATAATAATAATAATAATAATAATAATAATAATAATAATAATAATAATAATAATAATAATAATAATAATAATAATAATTCAAGTCTGGCTCTTGTGGGCTTGTTCCATATGAATAGGTTTCATCTACTGAATAATAATAATAATAATTCAAGTCTGGCTCTTGTGGGCTTGTTCCATATGAATAGGTTTCATCTACTGAATAATAATAATAATAATTCAAGTCTGGCTCTTATGGGCTTGTTCCATATGAATAGGTTTCATCTACTGAATAATAATAATAATAATAATAATAATAATAATAATAATAATAATAATAATAATAATAATAATAATAATAATTCAAGTCTGGCTCTTGTGGGCTTGTTCCATATGAATAGGTTTCATCTACTGAATAATAATAATAATAATAATAATAATAATAATAATAATAATAATAATAATAATAATAATAATAATTCAAGTCTGGCTCTTGTGGGCTTGTTCCATATGAATAGGTTTCATCTACTGAATAATAATAATAATAATTCAAGTCTGGCTCTTGTGGGCTTGTTCCATATGAATAGGTTTCATCTACTTAATAATAATAATAATTCAAGTCTGGCTCTTGATAGGCTTGTTCCATATGAATAGGTTTCATCTACTGAATAATAATAATAATAATAATAATAATAATAATAATAATAATAATAATAATAATAATAATAATTCAAGTCTGGCTCTTGTGGGCTTGTTCCATATGAATAGGTTTCATCTACTGAATAATAATAATAATAATAATAATAATAATAATAATAATAATAATAATAATAATTCAAGTCTGTTAGCTCTTGTGGGCTTGTTCCATATGAATAGGTTTCATCTACTGAATAATAATAATAATAATAATAATAATAATAATAATAATAATAATAATAATAATAATAATAATAATAATAATTCAAGTCTGGCTCAGCTTGTTCCATATTAGGTTTCATCTACTGAATAATAATAATAATAATAATAATAATAATAATAATAATAATAATAATAATTAATAATTCAAGTCTGGCTCTTGTGGGCTTGTTCCATATGAATAGGTTTCATCTACTGAATAATTAATAATAATAATAATAATAATAATAATAATAATAATAATAATAATAATAATAATAATAATAATTCAAGTCTGGCTCTTGTGGGCTTGTTCCATATGAATAGGTTTCATCTACTGAATAATAATTAATAATAATAATAATAATAATAATAATAATAATAATAATAATAATAATAATAATAATAATTCAAGTCTGGCTCTTGTGGGCTTGTTCCATATGAATAGGTTTCATCTACTGAATAATAATAATAATAATAATAATAATAATAATAATAATAATAATAATAATAATAATAATAATAATTCAAGTCTGGCTCTTGTGGGCTTGTTCCATATGAATAGGTTTCATCTACTGAATAATAATAATAATAATAATAATAATAATAATAATAATAATAATAATAATAATAATAATAATAATAATAATTCAAGTCTGGCTCTTGTGGGCTTGTTCCATATGAATAGGTTTCATCTACTGAATAATAATAATAATAATAATAATAATAATAATAATAATAATAATAATAATAATAATAATAATTCAAGTCTGGCTCTTGTGGGCTTGTTCCATATGAATAGGTTTCATCTACTGAATAATAATAATAATAATAATAATAATAATAATAATAATAATAATAATAATAATAATTCAAGTCTGGCTCTTGTGGGCTTGTTCCATATGAATAGGTTTCATCTACTGAATAATAATAATAATAATAATAATAATAATAATAATAATAATAATAATAATAATAATAATTCAAGTCTGGCTCTTGTGGGCTTGTTCCATATGAATAGGTTTCATCTACTGAATAATAATAATAATAATAATAATAATAATAATAATAATAATAATAATAATAATAATAATAATAATAATAATAATAATTCAAGTCTGGCTCTTGTGGGCTTGTTCCATATGAATAGGTTTCATCTACTGAATAATAATAATAATAATAATAATAATAATAATAATAATAATAATAATAATAATAATAATAATAATAATTCAAGTCTGGCTCTTGTGGGCTTGTTCCATATGAATAGGTTTCATCTACTGAATAATAATAATAATAATAATAATAATAATAATAATAATAATAATAATAATAATAATAATAATTCAAGTCTGGCTCTTGTGGGCTTGTTCCATATGAATAGGTTTCATCTACTGAATAATAATAATAATAATAATAATAATAATAATAATAATAATAATAATAATAATAATAATAATTCAAGTCTGGCTCTTGTGGGCTTGTTCCATATGAATAGGTTTCATCTACTGAATAATAATAATAATAATAATAATAATAATAATAATAATAATAATAATAATAATAATAATAATAATAATAATAATTCAAGTCTGGCTCTTGTGGGCTTGTTCCATATGAATAGGTTTCATCTACTGAATAATAATAATAATAATAATAATAATAATAATAATAATAATAATAATAATAATAATAATAATAATAATTCAAGTCTGGCTCTTGTGGGCTTGTTCCATATGAATAGGTTTCATCTACTGAATAATAATAATAATAATAATAATAATAATAATAATAATAATAATAATAATAATAATAATAATAATTCAAGTCTGGCTCTTGTGGGCTTGTTCCATATGAATAGGGTTCATCTACTGAATAATAATAATAATAATAATAATAATAATAATTATAATAATAATAATTCAGCGATTCGTCAGTTCGAACTTACTAAGAAATTCCCAGTGAACGAAACCCGAAAAGATCAAAGTTTTAGAGATGAGATCCTGGAGGTCTCTCCCGCCATCCTGGAAAAAGAGATGATAATGTGGAAAAGATATTGGGGAAAAATCATTTCCTTGTGCTATCTTCTAGGAATTACCCTCAATAAGGAGGCTGAACTGATGTTTTTGTTTGTTTATCTGTTTTTGTGCTTCTTTTTGTTTGTTGGCAATATCATCCGAGAGGTTGTGAATGGATTTTTACGAAAACTTCACCAAAGATATTCATTGTGACTGGCTGAAAGTGATTAGTTTTGGGAGAATGAGGGATGTAACTTTTTGTACGTGTGCCCAGAATATTAATTAAATACATATCTACTTTATTCCGTTCCTAAGTTACCATGTATATATTAATATTCCTATTTGTGGGATTTCACTTAAAATTTATTCAGTAATCAAAAAAGAGTAAAATATATCATTCAAATGAAAAAAGAAATTCATGAGAAATGAAAGGCACTAACATCCGCTAAGGAGCGATATTTATTCCAATGTTATAACATTTATCTAGTCTAACTCCCTTCTGAAAGAAATGAAAGACTTTAAGAGCAATAAAACTCGAAACAGATATCTCAACGAATGCCTCATTGGCGCGCATTCTTGAGAATGGCAGCTTCCATTAAGAGTGATTTAAATTATGTCAAAGGCAATAAATCCCACACAATTTATCTTAAAAACCTCTCTCTCTCTCTCCGTATATCTCAGGAATGATAATGCGAAAAGAAGTCCGCAATGAATCTCTGTCCAAACCAAATGTTGACGGGACGCCGAGTCTCCTATTTCAGTGTCGGTGCCAAATGGCCCATTAACATTGAATCACTTATGGTTTTGGTTTGCCGCCAATGGGTGTAATTGTATTAAGGTGGAACAAGAAGCGCACTTAGCATTGTGTAACTGACGCGGCTATTTTTGAGTCTTGACACTCATGCCGATAACATGAATTAAATCACCAAAGAGGAAAGAACGTAGCGGGACGTGTCACTTTAATTCCGTCTGGTTGACTGTAGTGCAGTGAGCTTTGCTATTACGTAATTTTATTAGTTTTTAGATGAAATATGAACGCCATAAAATGGACTCTTTCTGAAAAATTTCTTAATTTAACTCCTCTGTATATATATGTTACAGGCAGATAGCGGAAATTCACTTGGTTACGTATACCTTAATTTAACCAGACCACTGAGCTGATTAACAGCTCTCCTAGGGCTGGCCCGAAGGATTACATTTATTTTACGTGGCTAAGAACCAATTGGTTACCTAGCAACGGGACCTACAACTTATTGTGGAATCCGAACCACATTGTAGCGAGAAATGAATTTCTATCACCAGAAATAAATTCCTCTAATTCTTCACTGGCCGGTCGGAGAATCGAACGTGGGGCCAGCAGAGTGCTAGCTGAGAATGGTATACACCCGTCCAATAAGGAACTAATGCACTTAGGGACATTTGGTTTATATATATATATATATATATATATATATATATATATATATTTTTTTTTTTTTTATCACACCGTGATTTATATACGATCATGGCTACAAATATCGCTTAATATCAAATCCACGCTAGAATATCCCCGATGGAATTATAGAATTTACAAGTGATAAATGGAATGTCTCGATCCCACGACACACAGACGCGCATCCAGCGAATCCAGTCGACGCGAACCACTGAGCTATCAAGAGGTCCAATAACGCCGAGTCTGGTGTACTATGCATTTACCCGTCGAGAGCGGGGAAATTGTACTTAGCCTCGGCATTAACCCACCTCGACCATGATAGCTCACTGGTACGTTTATAGACTATGTCCATTTATCACTTATAAATTCCCTTCGGTGATAATCATATATTATATATATATTATATATATATATATATATATATATATATATATATATATATATATATATATATATATATATATATATATATATGAATAAATGAAAGGTTTAAGACTTGAATTATCTCTAAAGGGACGGAAAATAGATAGTACATCATATGTGCATATTCACAGGCATTTACTTAAAGGAAGAAAATAATTAAGGTATAATATACTACACAACGTAACTAACTTACAGTTTAATAAATAACTAAATAAAGGATATCTGGAAGAACAGTAATTAAGCAATGAAAGAAAAATCAAGCGAGAAAACATATAGCGAAGATTGGAAGGACATGACATGTACAACTTCGGTTGCATGGTCGTTCATTGTCATGAGTTTATCACATGAGATGACGCATACCACAGAGAATGGCATCAATACTCCAATCGATTAAGGAAGCCCTAACTGAAAGGTTGTGCATGATAAGCTCCTTTAGCAACCCAGGCGAAAGGAAAGTATGAAAAACGTCCAATATGTAGTACACAAACGTAAAAGGGGATGTAATCACTACGACCCCAAGAGCTATTTGAGTACAATATTTTTTAACCCATGGATACAAAGATGTCTTCCCGCATGACTTTGATATATGACAGTAAGGAAATAGGTTTTTATTCCTTTTGCTAACTAATTATTTCAAATTATTAATAGGAATGATATCTTAGTTCAGAATGAATACCAAAATACTCAACCACCTACGTAAAAATTGAAAGAAGAGAAACAATGACTGGACAACTACTAATGAGGTTCAACAAGATCGAAAGTTCAACCGAGTCCAAGAACCATATCTATACAAGAGATATGAAAATTATAAAAGAATATAATACAAAATGTTTAATTCCTTTCTCTCCAAGAAAGCTTGAGTGTGTGTGCAAGAAAAAAACTCGAAAAGTAGAAACTCCATTTGTTATGAAAGAAGTATGAATTATACCATCACGCATCAAATATAACCAGCGGTATCAGTGCAGCCCATCCAATCGTCTCTCTGAATATGAGCCTCATCTGTAAACGTATAAGCCTAAAAGGCCTATATTAGGATATAACAATTCGTAGAATCCCAATTGGAACACCAGAAGTGGTCATTCGGTAAATCATGACATCTAAGTCCAATTGGGTATGGAAATTGTCTCCTTTATTTTGGAATAGCGATGTCGACTGTTTAGAAGACGAAGGCATCTTTTTATAACTAGGGTTTTCTTTTTTATTCATGATCACAAAAAACAGAATAAATAACTATAATAAATTCAAAATTCAAATTTTTAAGCTACTGATACATATAATGCTTCTAGTCAAGAAAACCTTGTCCTTGACCTTTATTTACTTGTATCTGTTCAGCCTTAAGAACTGAATATAGACTATACATATACCCACACACACATATAAATATATATTTATATATATAATTTATATATATATATATATATATATATATATATATATATATATATATATATATATATATATATATATATATATATATATATATATATTTATATACAAATATTCCTATATTTATGTTCATATATATATATATATATATATATATATATATATATATATATATATTTATGCGGTATATATATATATATATATATACATACATACATATAATACATATATGTAACTATTTATATATTCATATATATGTAAATATATATATATGTATACATAGACATATATATATATATATATATATATATATATATATATATATATATATATATATATATATATATATATATATATATATATATATATATATATATATATATATATATATATAAAACATACTAGTTTCAAAATGCATTAGAGTAAAGGCCAATAACTCTACCTATATTTGATATCACGTAGTGTGTTTTGGAGTGCCTGTCTGTGTTCATCTCTTAAACGGTTTCACGTGCCCAACTGCAAACTGATCTTATTATGTAAAACTTCTTCTCCGAAGAAGTTGCATTAAAATTTTCGAAGTTATCGTCTTTGAGGCCAAAATTCGTTATCCGGTTATTTGTCCGTCACGCCTTGAAATCATAACGGCCGTCTCTATAGAATTCACAACAGTATAAAATTAATATTGTGTATCCAGAAGACGTACGAATTCTTGATGCGTACTTAAGACTGAGACAACATACGCTAAAGGACAAATAAAGATATGGATGAGAGAACAGAAACTCAAAATGAATAAACCCACAATTGTAATTACATAAAAGAAAGCAAATTTGCCATTAATGATATCAAGACACAAGCAATATGAAGGAAACAGGGTAGGAGACTGAAAGAATGAGAAGGCGAGGTAGTGGAGAATAAGAAAAACTATGTTATAGAAATATAGGAGTTCACAAGAAAAGAATGCATGCGCGTGTGTGTGTATATGTGTAAGAGAGAGACAGAAAGAAAAGAAAATGAAAGCAAGAGCCATTCAGAAGACTGTTTTCTTTGTAAGTCAAGCGGTTATTATAATACGCTGCAATAAAAAAAAAAGAGTAGTTTGTCCTCTATTGTGAGCCATCTTTTCTTACACACTGACCTTCATCCTATCTCCTAGGTGTCGATACATTTACCTACCCTTTCCCCTCTCCCTATTCCTTACTGAGCAGAAGAATTTACTACAAGAAGTGCATTCACTATATTCTTTCATATACATTAACATCCTCCCTTCATTTCAAGATGGAGAGTTGATTCAAATCATTGTTTCGTTCTAGCTGCCAACTCTGTATCATGTGTGGTTCATTATTTCTCTCACCCATCAGTGTTTTATTTCATTTAATTCCAATTACCTGCTGTATACACACTCACCTTCTTGGATCAGTTTCGTTCTTAATCTTGCCAAGGTTCCCCTAAATTTTGCCTCACAGTTCTTCTTTACGCAATCACCAGTTAGCTCTGTATAATCTGCAAACATCGGTAACTCCACTCAACATCACTCCATTCAGTACATCTTTCCGAATCCCCTAAATCAATTTTATAATCTCCCATCCTTTTTTCGTAATCAGATTCACATCTCCACCTTCCAACAGCTTATTCAATTTTATGGGTTCCCAGAAACCACGATTAATATAAAGGGTGTGAGCAAATTATACGGACATTGATCAACTTAGGTTGATTAATCAGGTTAAGTTAATTTTATTAATCCCGTCACATGAAGTTGGTTTTAGTCCAGAACGGGGGATTAGGATAAAGAGGCTCTCCAGTTAGGCGGAGAGAACATTCTCAATGGACTTGGAAAATTTAACGTTAAACTCGAGCGGGTTTTTATTTCGCAACAACCTTTTATTCCCCAAACTCTAATCCTCTGCGGTGAAATCTGTATATTTTACTTGCATAAACTCCTTACAAAGCTAGAAGAAAATGCAATATATTTTTCATTTTCTCCAAATGTTAAGGTTAAAACGCCTTCTTTATTATCTAATCCTTGTGGTGCTTATTGCACTAAGATTTTAAGCACAATTTCCGACTGAAAATTCGTGAAAAAGCTGTTAACATGCAAGAATTTATGAACTAACAAAGAAAATAAAGATAAGAAAAAAATAATTAGGCTAAAAGCATATACGTTCCCGCACAAGTTCTGAAGTGAGAGCCAGCATGTAACAAATTTCACGGAGTGCCCTGCCGCTGTTTTCAGAATCTTTTTCGGTTGTGATTTCATCATGATTTTGTAACTGGAAGAGAAAGACTATTCTAAACTATATATAAAAAAATATGACATCCAGGTAACGGACAGTGTTATTATTTGGGTTCATGTGAATGAAAAGGAGAGTTTGAAATGACGGATGATTAGTGAAAGAAAATTTCTCTCAAAGAAGATGAGCCACAAGAAATGCTATCTCTCATGTACGAGAGAGAGAGAGAGAGAGAGAGAGAGAGAGAGAGAGAGAGAGAGAGAGAGAGAGAGAGAGAGAGAGAGATGAATGGCGGTAATTAATTGTATAATTTAGACCATGTGAATTATTTTCGATTTTTCGATCGATTCTGGGAAATATTTGTGGATAACTTATTTATCAGTAAAATAAGAAAGAAAATAAAGCAAGAAAATAAGACGTTTTTTTTTTTTTTAGTTACTGTGAATCCTCTCTCTTTATCTAATTCCTGGAGCAATTATATTTACGGAATTCGTCTTGACAAAGGATTTGATCAAAATGGGAACAATTGAACTTTAAAAGGACATCGTCTTTAAGTGAAACAATCTTTCGAAATCCAGGAAACTAAAACTGCGAAAGGTCAGAGGTCAAGATTTCTTTTGCAAAGGTCTTGGAATGGGTGAGCAGTGTGCCAGAAATTGCATTTTATAAGAGGCAAAATATAACTCAAAACTTTTAAGAAAAGATTCCTTAAAGATTCAAGGTATTCACGATCATGAAATTAATTATCAAGTTGGCTGCGTGAAAATAAAGAAAAATAAAGAGATTTACAAACTCACGAATACAATATTCTTAACGTCAGTGCAGCAATTTTTTTTTTTTTAGTCTATCACAGTCCTTGGGAGTCCATCACTTTTCTCACTACGTGCGCTGTTTCTAGTGGCACACTTTTCTGCATGAGTCCTGGGGCTACTTCGGCATCTAGTTTTTCCAGATTATGGGTACAATTTCCACTGGCATATTACATATCCTTATTTCGATTTTCAGGTCTTGATACTTATAAATTTTTTCGCTTTCTCATCCACTCTGGTGTCCCATGGTATTGCGACATCAATGAGTGATACTTTCTTCTTGATTTTGTCAATCAACGTCACGTCTGGTCTACTGGCACGTATCACCCTATCTGTTCTGATACAATGGTCCCAAATGATCTTTGCCTGATTGTTTTCTTTCACTCCCTCAGGTTGGTGTTCATACCACTTATTACTGCAAGCTAGCTGATGTTTCTTGCACAGGCTCCAGTGGAGGGCTTTTATTACTGAATCATGCCTCTTTTTGTACTGGTTCTGTGCAAGCGCCGGGCATTTGCTTGCTATGTGGTTTATGGTCTTGCCATTCATATTGCACTTCCTGCGTGTGGGTGAGATGTTATTTCCATCTATTGTTCTTTGGACATATCTGGTTCTTAGGGCCTGATCTTGTGCCCTGTTAGCATTCCTTCTGTTTCCTTCTTGAGTTCTCCCCTCTGTAGCCATTGCTATGTTTCATCTCTGGCCAGTTCTTTTGTCTGTCTCATGTACTGTCCGTGCATTGGTTTGTTGTGCCATTCTCCTGTTCTGTTTTTCGTTCTCCTGTCTTTGTATGTTTCTGGGTCTTCGTCTACTTTTATCAGTCCTTCTTCCCATGCACTCCTTAGCCACTTGTCTTCATTGGTTTTCAGATATTGCCCCAGTGCTCTGCTCTCGATGTTGATGCAGTCCTCTATGCTTAGTAGCCCTCCCCCCCTCCTTTCGTGTCATGTATAGTCTGTCTGTATTTGCTCTTGGGTGTAGTGCTTTGTGTATTGTTATGTATTTTCTAGTTTTCTGGTCTATGCTACCGAGTTCAGCCTTCGTCCACTTCACTACTCCTGTGCTGCATCTGATTACTGGTACTGCCCATGAGTTAATGGCTTTCGTCATGTTTCCGGCGTTGAGTTTTGACTTGAGTATCGCCTTAAGTCTCTGCATATAATTATTCTTTCCTGATCATGTCCTTCATCTCTTGGTGTTTTATATCCTCTTCTATTATTTCCAGGTATTTGTATCCTGTCTCATTTATGTGTTTGATGCTATTCCCGTCTGGTAGCTTTATCCCTTCAGTCCTTGTTACTTTGCCTTTTTGTATGTTGACCAAGGCGCATTTTTCTATTCCAAACTCCATCCTGATGACCCTAGATACAGTCCTTACAGTCTGGATTAGAGTATCCATTTCCTTGATGCTCTTACCATACAGCTTGATGTTGTCCATGAACATCAAATGGTGAATTCTGTTGCCTCCTTTCTTGAGTTGGTACCCAGCATCCATCTTCTGCAGTACTTTTGTCATGGGAATCATGGCTACTAAGAAGAGTAGTGTGGACAGTGAGTCACCTTGAAAGATCCCTCTCCTGATGTTAACCTCTGCTAGTCTTATCCCAGAGCTTGTAAGTACTGTATTTCAGTTGCACATTGTACAGTATTTTTAAGGAAACTGATGGTGTTTTCCTCTGTCCCATATATTTTCAGGCATTCTATTAGCCACGTGTGCGGTATCACGTTGAAGACTTTCTTGTAGTCAATCCATGCCATGCTTGGGTTGGTTTTCCTTCTCTTACTATTCTTCATTACCATTTTGTCTATTAGGAGCTGGTCTTTTGTGCCCCTACACTTCCTCCTGCAGCCTTTCTGTTAGTGGGGGATGGTGTTTGTATCCTCTAGGTGGTTGTATAGCCTTTCACTGATGATACCTGTTAGTAACTTCCACATTATTGGTAGGCAGGTGACAGGCCTGTAGTTACTTGCTATATTTCCCTTGTTCTTGTCTTTCTGTACCAAGTATGTTCTCCCTGTGGCCATCCATTTAGGTGCATGGTGGTTTGTGATACAATGCTGAAGTTATTCTGCTATTCATAGGTGTAGGGCCTTGAAGTTTTTGAGCCAGTATCCATGGACTTCATCGGGACCTGGGCTTTCCATGTTGCATGTTTGTTTGTGTGATACTGGATTGCTCCATATGTTTTCCCAGAGTCTCTTACTTGGTTCGGCTTCAGGAATTTCCTTGGGGTTGTCTTCCCCTCTTAGTTGGCTATATAGTCCTTTCTGGTTGGTTCTGAAGAGTTTGTTCTGCTAGTATCCTTTATTCATGTTCATGTACCGTTGGATCTTATGTGCTTTGGCTTTAAGCCTCTGTTTTATATCTTCTAGTGTGTTGTTTAGTTCCTTCTCCTATACTTTGTATTTCTCATTCAGTTCCTCTCTTGTTTTCTTGCTTCTTAGCCTCTTTTCTGCCATCTCTTTCAGTTTACTCAAGTCACATCTCATTGCTATGATTTGTTTTTCCAGGCGCCTTTCCCAAGGCGGTTGCTGTTTTGGTTTCTGTTGGGTTGGTTGTGATGGTGGTGTTGGTGTTTGTATCCCCATGAGTTCTACTACTAGTCTTGCTCCTGCATATGCCAGGTTATTTGTTTCTGTGATACTGGTGGTGTGGATTAGTCTCATTATTTCATTAACTTCACTTGTTTTTTCCTTTAGTTTCTTTGTGCTGTATGCTTTCATGGATGGGATCTTTGTTCTTTCTGTATCTGGCTTCATCCATTGTCTGATCTTTCCACCCATTCTGACCTCTCTGCTACATCTTCAGTGTTTCTCGTGCGTCGTTGTTTGGTAGCTCATCATTCCTGTCGTTTTCTGTGTCATCTTCTCTTAGCTCATCTTCTTGTCCTTCATTGCTGGGTGTTATTTCTCCTTCTAGTTCCTCTCTTTCCGTTGTGGAGAGCCGGTTCTGTTTCTTTATGTTCCTTACTTGGTCTGCCAACCTCTGTTCTGCTTGAGGGGTGTTATTTCTCTCATTCCAGATGTTGACCAGTTTTCTTCTGTATCCTCTTTTTGTTGGGTTGCTTCTGATGTAGCATCTCCATATTTCCCTATTTTCTTCTCTTGTCCATTTCTTCGTCTGGTTTGCCTCTGTAGCTTCAGTCTCTGGTTGCTGGTTACTGTCATTGTGGTGGTCAGTTGCTGGATGACGACCTTCAAGTACCTGACCGTCCTCCCCGTCGATTGGCTGCCGGACGAAGCTCCTATGTTGCCAGAGGTTCTATTTACGTCGATGTCATTTACTCTTTCATTTCTTTCCATCATTGCTGAGTTTTGCTATTTAACCCATAGCTGGACCCTACCCCATCGAGAATAGGTACTCATTTACAGCTGGGTAGACTGAGGAAATTATGGTAAATATCCTTTCCCAAGGAATCAACGGCGAGGAGAGTGGTCACCCATCCAATGACTGACCAGCCCCAATGTTGCTTAACCAGTCCATCGATGAGCTAAACTACTATTATTATTATTATTATTATTATTATTATTATTATTATTATTATTATTATTATTATTATTATTATTATTAATTCCCATAATTTTTTTAACTAATTGAGAAAATATATAGAAATTCTTCAAAGTAGTTTCCTATTGCAAATTAAAAAAAATTCCTTCCACAGCAGAATGTTATATGAAGATTGTAGGAAAACTACATAGTATGTCATTTCATGTCATTTCCAATGATCATATAAAGGAACAAGGAAAGTATTGAACAATATCATAACATTACACTGGAACTTTTCTGTGACTAAACAATTCCCAGTCAAGAGGTTTCCAAACTGTATTTAAGAAAAGGTAATAAAAGCTAGAACGGTTTGTGGATTAAGCTGTATGGAACTTTAAATTAGAGGTTATTAATTATACAATTTAGACCATGTGAATTATTTTAGATTTTCGTCGAGCGATTCAGGAAAACATTTGTTGCTAACCAATTCATCAGTAGAATAAGAAAACGAAGAAGAGGAAAAAAGAGACGTATTTTTTATTTCTAGACTACTCACAATTCTCTCCCTTTGCCTCATTTCTGGAGCAATTACATTTACGAAATACGTCTTGACAAGGGATTTGATTAAAATGGGGACTGAACTTTGGAAAGGCATCGCCTTTAAGCGAAGGAGAGAAACTTTCGAAATCACGCCCACTAAAATTGAGAAAGGTCAGAGGTCAATATTTCATTTCCTAAGCTCCTGGAAAGAGCGAGCAGTGTGGCAAATAATGCAATTTATAAAAGGCAAAAACATAACTCAAAATATATAAAAAGGATCTCCTAAAGATTCAAGGAATTCGCGATCATCAAATTAATTGTTATCAGGTTGGCATCGTGAAAATTAACAAAAATAAAGAAATTTACATACCTCCTATGATAACACAGTATGATGTGAGTGCTAGCAGTACACCTTATTATTATTATTATTATTATTATCATTATTATTATTATTATCATTATTATTATTATTATTCCGATAACTTCTTTTGTGTTATTAGGAAAAATATACAGAAATTCTTCAAAGTAACTTTCTGTTGATAAGTAATGTTATTTTCCTTAAACGGTTGAATGTTACATGAATATTGTAGAAATATTGTATGTTATTTTTAATTACCATGTAAAGAAACAAGGAAAGTACTGCATGTCATAATTTTAGATGACTAAGCACATACCAGTCGAGAGGTCCGCAAACATTTAGTAGACCTTATCAGACAATTTTTAATTCTTCCCCCTACCTTCTAGGAAAAAAGAAATAAAGTCTGGAATAAAAACGATCTGTGGTATTTTTCTCCCTCTAGCCACAAGAACAGATTACTAAGCTTAAAGATAAGTTTTCAGATGACCTTTTTTTCGGGTGTCATTAAATTTTATAAATAAATATAATTATGATCGCTTTAATGCATCATATATAGGAAGAAATGAGAGGCATTACCGGACAAGATTATGTGAGCACTTCCGTCGTTCTCCAAGAAATGGTAGTTACACAGCAAAACGACCTCATTCGGCCGTCAGGGATCGCTCGAGAAGTGAGCAACACCCAGCGTCTAAGAACTCTTCAATTGTGGCTAGTCCGGGGGAAAGCTTGGACCTAGCCATGACGAGGGCAATTTTTCAACATCACCAGAAGCCTAGCATGACAGAATACCTTCTGAATTTTCTTGTGTTTAGTTCTGATCTTATACTTGGAAGTTTAAAGCGCAGGCGCTCTAAATAATTGTGTATTTTAATGCAATATCACTTTTAAAGTTAATGTTTTATTTCATATATATTTTTAAAATTTAGTTTACTTTTAGGCTCTGATGATGGAAAAAGTATTTCCGAATGCTAAGCAATAAATATATTCACGGCTACTCTGGTGTATAACTTCATATACATATACATATATATGCATATACGAGTATATATATATATATATATATATATATATATATATATATATATATATATATATATATATATATATATATATATATATATATATATATATATATACACCTTAGACTGTAATGTATAACTAGAGACAGTTGAATGGAGAACGCCCATATGACCTGAATTGTGAGGAGAGAAGTTGGATGGTTATACAGACTTTTATACTATATATATATATATATATATATATATATATATATATATATATATATATACATACATACATATACACATACACACATGTGTACATATGAAGGTCTACGGCAACCATTCAACTTCACTCCTTATAATTCAGGTCATGTGGGCGTTCTCCATTCAACTGTCTCTATTGAGATGAAAGACAGCGTCAATACGGACATTCCACTCAACATCATGAGGGAGAGAGACACATTTGACTAGAAATACGTCATAAGATGATTTAGAGGACTTTCTGGGAATGCCAATGATGCTTCAGGCCGTGAGAAATTGATCCTGTTCAGGGGAATCAGTCCTGGGATTAATGTACCTTATGCCAGGCCTTACTCTACTCTCTCCCTTTCGAACTGAGGTACATGAAACGCTATGCTTGAGATGAAATTATTTGCTATTTAAACAGTGTTATGGAATAATGTCATGAGCGTATCTATGTTAATCTTACTATTGGGCAAAGGAAGTCTCCTAGCCCAGGTGGCAAAGTATGTAGTAGTTTTGTCAAGGTTATTGTTCTCTATCACAGTCACGTTTTGCTTTCGCTTCAAAGCAGCATCCTGGGAATCGTCTGAATTATTCATGGTCAATTTTAAGATGAGAACATTCGAATAAACGTTATAAATGATATTAAAAGCAATACCTGAATGCCTTTATTTTTTCAACTACATCACCAGCAGTTTGATATAGCCACAAACACCAACGCAATTGTTTCCCCTCCCCTATTCTCCTCTGCCAACAACTGAGCATCTTTTGTTCTCTCTTATTTTCATATCCCATTCATCATCTGTCTGTCCCCCTTTTCAGCCCAAAACCCACCTTCCAGGAACTTTAATGGCAGCTAAAAGCCTCCAAATAAAGGCGCCTTTCAAACGCCGAATGATTTTCCTTTCTCCATTGACAGGGAGGCTGGAGTCGACGTTGTGCCCTATTCAAAGCCTCGGGTTTCGTCGTCTAATTTTCCTCAAAATAAATAAATTATAAATGAAGAAATATGAATATAAGCATAAATTATTTCTCGTTGCCTTGGCTGTTATTCTCATTACCACTAATTAAACTACAAGCTTTGACGTGTTGAAAAATGATAAGGTGTTTAATGTCCTGACGCAAGAACAAAATTTGGCAGAAAGTCTAGATGGTTCATTTTGGTTAACAAATATTTATTCATAACATATCTTATTGACATATATTTTTATACGTGACACTGTCCATTTATGAAATATTTCTATTATAATTTGAAATATCCCATACTGGGTTTACCAATCCATGATATTTTTGTTTAGAGTCCATGGAAAGCCATCAGTAAAAAGAAGAGGTATGTCACTTTTATTTAGGTCATCATAACGATTTTACTTCGGGTTCAGAAACTTCATTAAAAAAAAGTAGGGACACGGAATTAAGAAAACGCTTTATACTGAGCTAGCGGCGCCACACGTGAAATGAAAAACGGAGACAAATTTTTTTTCCTCTTCTGTAATCTTAGCTTAAGGAAATAAGTAATAATCAGCACAGTGACTGTGTGCCAAAATAACTCTCTTTTAAGATCTGTTGAAAGGTCAGCTCATAAAAAAAAAAAAAAAAAAAAAAAAGATGACACGCAGAAGAAAAAAGAAGGCCAGTGCATTAACCATCATGGAATTTTTTTAGAAGCATTGTACGTTACGTAAGCCTTCTCACATTCATATATATATATATATATATATATATATATATATATATATATATATATATATATATATATATGCATATATACATACATACATACATACATACATACACACACACACACACACACACACACACATATATATATATATATATATATATATATATTGTTACAGGGAATATGTGAAATCAGGAATTTTACACACACACACACACACACACACACACATATATATATATATATATATATATATATATATATATATATATATATATATATATATATATATATATATCTCCATACATACATACATACATATATACAGTATATGTTACAGAAATATGTGAAATCAGAGTTTCACGAAATCCCTAGGAAACTTGTGAAGTGACCAAATTCGCTTAAGAAGATTTGATCCCTGAGGCTAATACTACACGGTGAAACAGTGATTCAAATACACTGTTTTGCCATGCTTGTACTATTCCTGGAGGGTCAAATGTGTTTTTCGACCTGAGGGGATCAAATGCATTTAGGGACATTTGTTCCTATATATATATACAGTGTATATATATATATATATATATATATATATATATATATATATATATATATATATAGTATGTATATATATATATATATATATATATATATATATATATATACTATATATATATATATAAATATATAAAATATGAATGTTAAGTGGGCAACACACTAAGGCCAACGATCCAGGATAAACAAAGCGCCAAAATTTCTTTGGCACAATCAAGTTTTCTGTACAGCTGCCACAGCGTACAATCAAGGCCAACGAAAATAGATCTATCTTCCAGTTGCCTCGATGTAATGCTATATGAACCGCAGCCCATGAAACTTTAAGCACGGCCCAGTGGTGGCCTATCCTATATTGTTGCCAGAAGCACGATTATGGCTAACTTTAACCTAAAATAAAATATAAAATACTGAGGCTAGGGGGCTGCAATTTGGTATGTTTGATGATTTGAGGGTGGATGATCAACCTACCGATTTGCAGCACTCTAGCCTAAGTAGTTCTTAAGATCTGAGGGCAGACAGAAAAAAGTGTGGACGGACAGACAAAGCCGGCACAGTAGTTTTCTTTACAGAAAACTAAAAATGATCAGAAAAAAATGACTGTTATTCTATTGGTATGTAAAGAGTTCGTTGTAACAAACTGGTTAAGTACATCAAGGTCGGGCGATATCCTATGTATTTTTGTTACTGCCTACAGGGAGGGCCTCCTATTTTTCCCCACTTAGTGACACAAGTGTCGGATCTCGCTTTTACTTCGATACTCTGAATTCTTCTTGCAGGTGTGATAAGGAATGATTTCATCCTAAGAATCGTTATGGTCATTCATTGATTTTCTCACACTCCGGTATTATTTAGAACTATAATGAATTTAAATAATCACTGAATGACTGTCACGTCCTTCATACAAAACATTTTCAAGTGAATGCTTACCCACACTTTATGATTCGTTCAGATGCCGAATTTGTAACCTTATGCAATGTTATTAGTTTTTTATTGGGAGTATTACTTAAAAATATATTGAAAACTAAAGATTAAGACAAGCTTAAAAGGGGTTAGCAATAATAATAACAAAAACAAAAATAATATATTGTTATCACGTGAGTCTCTCTCTTCTCTCTCTCTCTCTCTCTCTCTCTCTCTCTCTCTCTCTCTCTCTCTCTCTCTCTCTCTCTGTGATAACTGATTCTTTATTGAACTCAAAAACTCAGAGATTCTTTACTAAACTTAAAGACTCAAACAGTCATTCTTCTCTCTCCTTGCATCAAAATAGCCCTAGATTTTGCAGGGCACAGTTTGTATTTATTTCTTCCTTGCTAACGAATACGTTTCTTTGTCAGTTCGAACACATTCTAATTACCGTTAGAATTTCGATATTATTGTATAAAATACTTCTGCCATATCTAATCGCTTTTTTAATACCTGATAACATATATGATGTTTTGGCATGTGACTGAGATGACTGATGATTATTTTTCACTTATTGATTTTATATTTTTCTTATTGTTATTTTTGCTATCGATGGCGATTGAAATGATAATGCTAAAGTAAAAGAAGACAGATATCAATGGTTTTCATCTCTCTTTGGTTATGTATTATTATTTTGTTCATTTATTGCCTTTTTTTTTGTAATCACGGAACACTTCTAGTGTATTCTTAGCCTTTATGTTTTCTGGGGTGAAATACGTTGGGAGTTATAATGACGGTAAATATTCAAGTTCAATCAGTCAAACCCCTTCCTCTGTAACTATGTACCATCTCTTCCTTAACCTCTGACCTTAAGGCTGACAGCAAACACATTTCCATATTTTCCACTGTTCTTATGAGCAGGAAAACCCTCCATTAAAAGTACATGGATGAATGAGTATGTTTAAATTAAGAAATATTTTTGTAAAATGTTTTGGTTATCTCAAACTAACCCGGAACTTCGATGGTTATGCTCCTTGGCCATATAGTAAAATGTGTGGGCAGGTCTGTTAGCTTAATCTGAAACCCCAGCTGCCATTGCTACTATCGCGCCCTCATATCGTATTAGATTAGGGAAGTCTTAAAAAGTAGTTACTTTAGCTTCTATTGCCTGTCAAGCATTTGATCTTTTGTTCATCTGCGAAGCATCTTCAGTTTATGTGTTCTTTCTTATCCCACTACTTAAGACTCTTTCTTATCCCACTCCTTAAGACTCTTTCTTATCCCACTCCTTAAGACTCTTTCTTATCCCACTCCTTAAGACTCTTTCTTATCCCACTCCTTAAGACTCTTTCTTATCCCACTCCTTAAGACTCTTTCTTATCCCACTCCTAAGACTCTTTCTTATCCCGCTCCTTAAGACAGTGCTTTTCGCTAGATGCATCTTAGATATTTCAGATGAGACTTTGTTTATGCCCTTTGAATTCATTCTTGTTGTAATTTCTTGTGATAAACTTCTTCTGGCTCGTTTACAAACCAACATCTTTTCCATCACTCTCATTTCCTTTGCAGTGACATCCCATTGGCTTCCTTCCTCTTGGCTTTTGCCTTCAATTCCCAGCAGTGCTTTGCTGTTGATACTAAGTGTCGTAATATTTTTCGTTCATCATTTGTGATGAGCCATAATGAATATAATTTTGTTACATTGTTTATGGACAACCGACTCATACAGGATTAACCTATATGTCATCAACGGTTATGCATGCTCAGTTAAAAAGAAACTTAATCGTAATTTGAAGCACTTAGGCCTTCGCCAGAATATAGCATTTAGGACTATATTGCTATGGACTTGGATTTTAGCTTCCAAAGACAGAGAGCATGTTTATCTATTATCTTTTTGCCAAGACTGTGGTGTTTTTTGCGAAATTTTTATACATACTAAAGGTAAAATTTTAGTGAGTAATAATAAATACTTCTACAAAGAATGCCAAGTTGTGATAACACTAACAGGAAAATTATTAATTTTCATTAAACTATCATTAATTAAAGTAATTTACTTTTATATTTTTAAAAGTAATTACTTTGAAGTTACATCGTTATAAGGTACGTTATATAATCACTTCACCAGTCTCTTGATGGTTTATATTGAAACTGTGATTAAAAAATCCTGTAAAGGCAAGTCAGCTTTTGAAGCGAGTTTTATTATGATTGCCCACTGCTCTGAAGTTCACTGTGTAATTTATAAACTAAAATTGTAACCTTACATAAAAAAAGTATGACGAACAGGAGGGAAAATTCATTTGAAGTAAAATGATATGGGTCTCAATTCTGTGATAAAGTCACTACTTGGAAAAATCCTATTACGGTGTTACAATGGCCAACCTTGTTTTGAAATCAGAAATTAAATGGATTAAAGAGAGAGAGAGAGAGAGAGAGAGAGAGAGAGAGAGAGAGAGAGAGAGAGAGGAAGGGTATCTTGACTTGACGACGAGGAATTGGATCCCTTAATAACAAGAGGTGGAATTTCCATTTATATTAGAGTAATCAAAGGGTTTAGAGAGATTACCACTCAGCCATCCTATGAAGTGGGTGACTTCTCTTTTAATCTTTGCCAAGGAGCAGCGTGGAGATAGAATCGCTTTCCTCTAATGAAAATATCCCAGCTAAGTCAAGCAAATGCTCCTTATTTACTTTTTTTTTAAGGGTTTCTCCCTTGTGCAATATGAGGGGGAATGAATTCTTTCTATCGTCGCGATATTTTCTCCACTGACCTTTGTTATAGGGAAACATTTGTTTTTCTGAGCTAAAAGGCGTTGTTGAATATTGGTAGTAAAGTGGATAAATACACCCCTTTTCACTAAAAATTTACCATCAGTCCCGAATACTAGAGTTAAGAGTTCATCACCTTTGACGCTTGAGAAGCAGAGACGAAATGATAAGTAGAAAATTAATATATTCGGGTGTTTGTATAGATATTTGCTCATCACGTATTCATAGCTTTTTTGTGTAACATGAACTTACAAGTAAATCGTGTGTGATCTTAGATGGAGGAGGAGGACAATTCTCGCAATGAAATTCAAAGAATTCAGAATTCTTGATGTTAACAGCGTACAAGGAACACCTAAAAACTGAGCGGCTAAAAATCGTTTACAATTTGCAACAGGGGTGAATATTAAGCTTCAAACTTTAAGAAAACATTTAACTGCGGGAACATTACTATTATGGTAAACATTTTTTTGTAAACGATAAAAGAGTTATGGCTTAGGAAAGTACTACATGTAGATCATCTATTTTAGTGATGTTTAGGAGACCTACTATGCGCGTAATGTTCGGAGACGGTGACACAAAAGGTAATGTACACAATTTGCTAGTGTTGTAAGGGGTGTTAAACCCTGTCCACACTAGCGGGCACTGCCCGACGGGCAAACACTGTTCCCATAACCCGTTCCACTAAACTTATCGACCGAGTATAGAGACAGAACGATGCGATTGTCTGGTAACACTGCTTCAAAAGCGAGAGAAAATATAAACAGGTGGAAGCGCCCGTCGGGCATGCCCGTTAGTGTGGACAGGCCATTAGACGGCAGACGATCGGTGCAGTTAACTGTACACTGATTCTTGGTGAGGCATGTGATGGATAATACGATGAGAAGCAGAAACCCATGAAGAGGCTGAAAGAATCAAGAATTAAGCAAGGGGTCTTAAAAGAGACCAGTGTGAGCAAAATAAAAGGTATGAAAAAGAAAGACATCAATTAGAAATTAATTTAAGAGAGGAGGGAATTGGTAGAGCAGTAAATACTTGGAAGAAGTATACCCTAGTTTAACCAGACCACTGAGCTGATTAACAGCTCTCCTAGGGCTGGTCCGAAGGATTAGACTTATTTTACGTGGCTAAGAACCAGTGGTTACCTAGCAACGGGACCTACAGCTTGTGGAATCCGAACCAATTATAGCCTACAGAGAAATGAATTCTATCACCAGAAATAAATTCCTCCAATTCTTCACTGGCTGGCCGGAGACTCGAACTCGGGCCTAGCAGAATGCTAGCCGACGACTCTACCGACTCATCCAACGAGGAACTAAAGAAAATATTTGGAATGATACAAAACCAAAAAGTGTGGTAAGTGCAGAGGAAGCAGTTGGGTGAACAAGTGGCTAAAGAGAGCCAAAAGGAGAAGGGAATTAGTGGCGGAACAGAGAGGTACAAGATTCAGTTAGAAGGAAGTTTAGGGTTTTCAAGGATGGAAAGGTGAGAAATGTGGTCGGTACACCTATTGGAAGAGCCAAAGAGGAGCTGAGTAGAAGGTAACCTACAAAGGAAGGTGAAAAGAACATTTACAGAATATCACACTCAAGAAAAAAGTAATGGCAGGATCTGGGTTAGTCAGGTGTCATCAGAGATACAGAAGGAAATATCTTGCATAAGGATGATGATTTAACACGAAGATGGTGAGATTATTATAAGCACATTCTAAATGCAGAAAATGAAAGAGAGGATTTGGGGAAGGTGGGGACGGTTGAGGGGCAGGCAGTGGCGAAGAAGTCTATAAACAAAATGAAGAATGGTCAAACACGAGGTCCAACAGTGGTGCAAATTGATGTATTGAAGGTATTTGGTATACAGCGGGAAGAACTGATACTAGAACTGAAGAGGGCAATGTAGGAAGAGAAAGTAATGCCAAATGACTGGGAAGAAAGCCTGATGGCACTTGTTTAAACGGGCAGGAGATATTATAGTGTGGTAATTATAGAGAAATTAAAACTAACTATTATTATTACTATTATTCAGATGATGAACCCTGTTCATATGGAATAAGCCCACCGACTTGAAATTCAAGCTTCCAGAGTATATGGATTTCATTAGAAAGAAATAACAGAAGATAACAGGAAATACAGAAAGAGGAGATCACTCATAAACAAGAAAAAATAAATGAACAAATTAATAAACAAATCGATCAAAATAAAAGTAAATTATTAAAATACGATGAAACTTGCATTAGTGTAGTAATATATATATATATATATATATATATATATATATATATATATATATATATATATATATACATATATACATATGTATATATATGTCATTCTAATACAATGCCCTCATAACTTCTCGAATTCTTCGCACTTTTGGATATGCTTGTAACTACAGCTAAGATATAAACGCAATAAATATGAATAGACTATATGATGGCGGTCACGAGGATATATATATCACCATATATACAATATTTCGTTGCCCGATATATAGGATAAAAGTATATTTACCTCTCGTATACATATACCTGTCGTTTTCGGATATATTTATTAGAGCTGGAATAGACCCATATATATATATATATATGTTTTATTGCTTTTAGGCTGAAATATTTATGTAGAATCTACTGGTCATTTTACCAGACACATAGTAATTCTAATAGTCACGATGCCCTCTTAACTTCTTGAATTCTTTGTGCTTTTTTGGATACAAATAATATTAAATCCAACAAGAAATTCATACTGTGATAGTTCGAACGTGTCACCATAAAAAAAAAGTAAAACAACCTGAAAGAGAAGGATAAAGTACCTCTCTTACATGTTAAATCATTTTCAGATATATTTATTAGAGCTCCAATAGCCCAGACCATGAAGCGGGCAAAATTGCTTTTTAGGTTGAAATATTAAATATTTTTTACCAGACACATATGTAATTTTGTCACAATGCCCTCTTAACTTTCTCGATTCTTCGCTTTTTGATATGCTTGTACGGCCGTAAGATTAATCTCGAAGAGGATAAAACTCTTACGTAACATCAGTCATCACCACATGCACAAGGAAATTTTGTTTGACCATGTGGAAGGATAGTCAGTCGTTACCTTCGTAACCAACCTGTCATTTCTAATTATTTATTAGACGGAATAGCCCCCACTTGGCTTCGATGGTGAGGATGGGCCTATTCCACCTCTAATAAATATATCAGAAAACTGACAGGTATATGTATGTATGAGAGGTAATAGATTTTTACCTTCTCGTGGCCAGGTCGGCAACGCGACTTTCTTGTGGTTATAGTGACGCGGTTCATTTCCTGCGACTGGCCATCAAGTCTCTTCAATTTCATGCGCGATCTTACGGTGAACAAAAAACGCAGCAAGAGATTAGACTATTAGAATTACATATGTGGCTGAGTAAAATGAATTAATTCCATATATAATTCAGCCTAAATGCAATAAAATGATTGCCCACTTGGCTATGATGCATTCATCTATTCCACCTGTAATAACTTATCTGAAAACATGGAATACGAGAGTAGATTTTTATCATTCCACCAATTACTGGTGACCGGTTCATTTCCCGCGACCGGCCACAATTTTATATCTTGCTTTTTAATGTTATTATTTATTACAAGCATATTACGGACTGGTTTAAAGGGCATTTGGCTGATTAAAGAATGTGTCTGGTAAAAAGTGACCAGATTCTGGTTTTTCAAGCAATAAAAAATTTTTAATAGAGGAATAGTTTTCAGCTCTAATAAATATATCTGAAAACGACAGGTATATTACGAGAGGTATAGACTCATCTCAGGTCGGCAACGCAATCCTTGTGGTTTTGATGCGGTTCGTTTTCCCGCGTCTCTTCAATTTCTTGTGTTTTAAACATGCAGTCTTTTTTAAAAGAACCTTTTAGAATTCATTTTTATCACAAAATATCTTTTATTTGTTATAAGCATTTATAAATATGTATATATATATATATATATATATATATATATATATATATATATATATATATATAATAATAAATATATATATATATATATATATATATATATAATATATATATAAATAATGTATATATATATATATATATATATATATATATATATATATATATATATATATATATTCAATATATAATTATATATATATATATATATATATATATATATATATATATATATATATATATAGATATATCAAAATATTAATATATATAGTCATATACACATATATATACAGTATAAATTATATATTATATATATATATATTATATATATCATCCAAATCAGTATATATATAACAGAGAAAAGAACTGAATTCATACTTTTTCTAACAAATAATATCAAACAACACTAGATCATATGTGTAGTTCACTAATTGTTTATATAAAAGTAAAACAACAGGCAAAAAGAGTAAAGTCGTATGTTTGTGGGAGCATGGGAATTCCAAAAGCCGAGAATGAAAAAAGAAATTGACATATTAAATATTTGTTGAATTTTGCTCATCTGGTAAGCATATCGTGAGAAGTAATCCTTAATCTCGGAGATAAAACTCTTACGTAACGTCAGTCATTCCACATGCATTAAGGACATTTTTGTTTATAGTGGAAGAGTCCAAGCGCTTTTAACCAATTTCTAATTGTTACCGACGGAAAGTTGATTTCGTTAAAATACTGTTCACCTGTATAGCACGAAGTTGAGGTGAACGTAACTGATTTTGGTGAAAAGTACGGAAATACTTCAGCACGTTATTGTGCTATAAACATTTCATGCACGCTGGTGAATAACGCAGGAAGAGACCTTTCCTTTATATACGAGTATAATTAATCCAATTACATGGAGATGAGCCCCCGGTAACTGCATTCATCTTCACCTGTTATAATTTACTGCACGGGATACAGTCCTTTTCATTCCACCAATTACTGGTCCTTTACATAAGGCAATTTTATACAGGATTAATTTTTATTTCTTTCCCTACGGACTGGTTTAAACCATTTCCTGATTAAAGAAGGCGAAGGTATTCTTCGTTTTTCAAATATTTTAACAGAGGTATAGTTTTCATAATGGTTACAATACAGGACTCATCTGAATACTTGACTTTGAAACAATGACCTCGAATTAAACATGCAGTCCTTTTTAAAAGAACTTTGTACTCATTTTTATCACAAAATATCTTTTAATTTATTAAGCATTTAGGCCATCTTTCTCTGCAGTGCAATCGTTCTGATGAGGATGAAGGCAGCACGAATTCATTACCAAACGCAGTAAGTTCAACTTAATTCAGTCTCCAGTGAGCCATTTCCACAACCAGAGATGGCTCAAAAAATTAATCACGATAGTCAATACCACATTCACAGTTAAATTCCCATTGCAGAGAGGTTTTCATATATCATCCAATTCAATTACCTTAACAGAAGCCTCATTAACTGCGTGACGAAGTCACCTGAGCACTGATCACCATTCACATCAATCTCACTTGTACATTCATGCAGATGAGCGCCCAGCGGAGAGTATTTAATCCTGTGGTGGGAGGATGAATCTTCACTGTCGAACGACACTTTCATCGATTTCTTCTTTCCAGCAGGATGAAAATTAGCTTATCCATTTCACTGTACTGGGTGAGGGCTCTTGCTGTAATTATATATGCTTATACATGCATATATTTACCCCTGTAGGGGGTTAAGTGCCGTCAGTGAACATCACGTGGTACGTTGCAGGCATTACTTAAAGGTTCTTTGCAGCGTCCCTTCGGCCCCCAGCTACAACCCTTCAATTCCTTTTACTGTACTTCTGTTCATATTCTATTTCTTCCATCTTACTTACTACCCTCTCCTAACAATTGATCCATAGTGCAACTCGAGGCTTTCCTCCTGTTTTTCCTTCAACCTTGTAAACTGAAGGTTTCAGCGCTGAATGACCTCATAGGTCCCAGCGCATGTCCTTTGGCCTAAATTCTACACTGTGTTCAATTCTAAATACAAAATTTTATTTTTACACACCGCATTTATACATATATATACAATCTGTGAATATGTATTAAAACAACACAAGATTTATATATATATATATATATATATATATATACAAAACTTTAATATATCAAGAAATTATATAAACTCAAACTGTTAAGAACTATGTATATGGAAAAGGAAACTTTAACAAATATAAATCATATCAATGCAATGTTATATATAAAAAATATATACATATTAAGCAAATAAATGTTAAATCACCATAGTTTGATAAAATTAAGAATATTGTAAACACAATATAGAAAATATATAGAACATACACACACACAAATATATATATATATATATATATATATATATAAAAATATATATATATATATATATATGAAAACACTCTTTTATATGGCACCTTTAAGACTAACAGTTTCACCAAACCTAAATCTTGAACTATATGTCAGTGTGACACAAATTTACTCTCTTCTGA
The DNA here is from genome assembly GCF_040412425.1 of Macrobrachium rosenbergii. Taxonomy (NCBI): domain Eukaryota; kingdom Metazoa; phylum Arthropoda; class Malacostraca; order Decapoda; family Palaemonidae; genus Macrobrachium; species Macrobrachium rosenbergii. Next base: position 29,431,588 of record NC_089781.1, read on the forward strand.
AGAGAGAGAGAGAGAGAGAGAGAGAGAGAGAGAGAGAGAGAGAGAGAGAGAGAAAACTTAACCAAACTCTACAAAGTCTCTGTCTGGACTGAACAGTCTCCCAAAATTCTACGATGAGAATAAATCTATGTTGCCAGTTAGGCATTTTTTGGAAATGGGACACTCTGGGAATCTTCCCTGGAAAAAGGGAATCAACAAGGGTTTTTCCCCTGGAGAAGGGAAAATAAACAAGGGAATTTTTCCTTGGCTCAAAAGAGCTATCTAGGCCTGTCAGCATACATTCTTTTAAATTGATAGGGGATCCTGTATGTACACTTGTTCAAACAAAGAGGCCTCTGGACTAACCAGCTTTTCTAAAATTGTCATCCCATATCTCTTTTTAATGACAGCTTAAGTAGATAAGGAAACAAATCTTTGCTTACCCTCGCCCTGGTCAACAAATTTTATCTAAGC
>NC_089781.1:29437040-29497040 GCF_040412425.1 Macrobrachium rosenbergii
GATACTTAAGCATTTGTATTTTATTGGTGTGATTAAGACACGTTTGGCTTTAGATGAACACTGCAAAAAAAAAAAAAAAAAAAAATGGTGATTTCGACGCAAGTAGTTTTTTTAATGAGGGGGTAAGCCTGTCACAGAAATATCTGTTGCTAATTTTTTCCGTGACGAGAATTGTAAGGTCTGACTAGTGTGGTGGCAGAAGTTATACTTTGAATTACATTGCTTTATGACTGAATGAAAGTAATTCTAATACAGTCAAACACGTCTGTTCAATTTTTTGGATGTACTGAACTGATTATAGGGTCTGCAGTGGGAGGAGTTTAATGAAATCATATGTCTGACAGCTCCTTGGAAAAAAGGTGGAGCGTCAGGTGAAAAATGAGAATTTGAAAAATGAAAATTAACCCAGAAAGCTGAAGGAAAAGGTGACGTAAAAACGAAATTTCATGTTTTGTCTGTGTTTGTATGTCTGCCACGGGGTAGGGGCTTGATTTTGAGTTATAAACCTTTCTAGGGTGACAGGCCGTGTGCGAAATTTTGTCTAGGCCTGACAAGCGGTTTCTACAGTGGACAAACATTCATTTTTACATATATATATATATATATATATATATATATATATATATATATATATATATATATATATATATATATATATATATATAAAATATATATATATATATATATATATATATATATATATATATATATATATATATATACACACACACACACACATATATATATATATATATATATATATATATATATAAATATATATATATATATATATATATATATATATACACACACACACATATATATATATATATATATATATATATATATATATATATATATATATATATATATATATATATATATATATATATATACACACACACACATATATATATATATATATATATATATATATATATAAATATATATATATATATATATATATATATATATATACACACACACATATATATATATATATATATATATATATATATATATATATATATATATATATATATATATATATATACTATATAAGGTGTAATGAAAGATGAACAGTCAACATCTCTTAAGAGTAATTTTCATGACAAAATTTAGTTTTTTTTTTTTAAACACATTGAAAACTGGAAGTTGAATAAATTGAAACTGTATTCGTGAACACCGGACAGATAAAATACTAAGATATGCAAACTTTATTGTACTGCAAATACACAAACACGCACAACGCCAAAACATGATGCACCATTCCCTTCATATTCATTACTTTTTCGCGTTTCCTATATTTCATGAGAACTGTTGGTTATTCCTCGTAATGTGACATACGTTACTTATTATCCACAAGAACTGTGATGATAGGCGGCGACGGATTATCTTCACGCCAGGCTTTGATTCACCAAGGTCATTCATCACTGGTCCGACGCTGATCGACAGGTAATCCTCTCTCGCGTTTGACATTCCCATATTGATAAGAGTGGTCCTGGTGGGGGAGTTTTCGGCAGACGTCCCGCGATTTTGAAATAATTTGTGGGGAGAAGTTTCACCACTGTTATTAACTGAAAGAATTTCCAGAATTTAAAGAGATAGGTAGATTTCGACTGAAAGTACAGATTTCGACAGGAAGGCATACAGCGGAGTAAGCTGGGAGCGATCCACGGACCTATAATTATAGCCGATGTGAATCAGTGCAATGCAACTCAACCATGATACCCAGTGTGGCTGATAGCATCTTCCAAATGGTGGGCGGACGATATGTCGCTGAATTTATAAACGGGGACTTTGCGATTGTCGTACGGTCGGTAGCATCCTCGCCTATAATTATGGGTTCGATTCCCGAGCGGGAGTGTGCAGAACACTTCATTCAAAAACACAATGTGTCTTTGTTGAGCTAAGAAGTGAATAAGGCTCTTAATAGATGCAGAAGTCGCAACCATGGTCCAAAAGCGTATCGGATCGTAACCTAATTCCAAAATACTAGCTGAGAACCGTTAATCTAACCTCTTCCTGAATTCTTTGTCAAGGGGATAGGCGTTTATACATAATAAAATTATATATATATATATATATATATATATATATATATATATATATATATATATATATATATATATATATATATATAATATATATATATATATATATATATATATATATATATATATATATATATATATATATATATATATTAGAGAGCGTAGTGTACATTAGTTTGCAAGCCATAACAAATGTTATCCGTATAAAAAAAAAAAAAAAAACAGTTTTGAACAAAAGGTTTCCAGCGAGAACCAGACTCGTGGCGCCCTTACAACCAACGATGTGATTCCAGTCTCTGGCATCGCGTCGTTTCTGCCTGGAAACAAGACTTTTTTTTTTTTATTTTTGCAACGCTGTGATTTCCATTTTTCTTACGTTTGATTTATTCACCACCTGACATGAGATGCGTAGCTTTTCCATCACTCAAATAGCTGAATAGCCTGGGGAGAGAGCCCAGCATTTCTACATAACTCATTTTTTTCTCGATTCTTCCTTTATGACCACGATTTATCATCTGCGAGAGTTGGAGGGAGCTTTTGTAAGGGGCAGCGAACCTGAACTGCTGTGTGAATAGGGTGAGACGGGAAAAAAAAAAAAATCTGGAGGCGGGAATAGGCAATACCCGTTACGGAGCAGGAAATGGGCCTGAGTTCTGTTTCCAGAATAAATGGAACCTTTTGGTGTCGCTACGCTAAAATCAGCTGTTTTCCATATCCTGATAGATCAAAGGGATACGAGTTTTGTATATAGTGGTCTATATGATCGTTCTATGTGCGTTGACAGAGCGAAAGTATCTGGGTTATTTTCAGCTCCAGTTTTCACGGTTACTTGGTGCAATATTTGCATTCATTTTCTTGTTGGTGTTGCTGATGAAGCAAATATCAACTTTCCACTCAGATCTGAATAGAGTTTGGGATTTACTACAAGGAATTTTCAATTTTATTTGCTGAAGACTGTCTTAAAAAGCTTACATTCTTTATGAAAATGATTTCTTTAGTTCTATTGCTGAGAAATAATTTTGCATCAGAAATGGATCTGGAAATGTTAAACGTATGTCGACTTAAACCTTTAAACGCTACATTGGTAGGAATAACTTACAAAATATTTTCTCAGAGTATATAAAAATTTCTTTTATCTTACATCTCATTTTCAAAAATATTTCGCTCATTCAAATTTCAGGTTTATAATTACTGTGTAAATGAGGCAGTACCACGAGAACAACTTTTTCGCTAGCTACTACCTTCGACTTTTCCCATTTTCTTTTTGTCTCAAATTATTTTGCCTGTCATATATTATTTAAACCGTATGCATTCGCAGGTTTTTCGATCTCCTTCCCATAGAAAAGAAAAGGAACTCATTGTACTTCAAAATCTTGGACAAAACCGGAAGAATCCTCTCATCCTTTCAACAATCCTTCGTCCCCGATTTCCAATGTTCAAATACCTCTTCTTTCGGCGGTGTCTTACCGATCTCTCCAAGAAACCCATACAAACTTTTTTCCTCTTTGAATAGTTGGAATTTCAATGTCTGAATCATTCGCTGCCCGACGGAGAGATATGTGGAACTCTCCGTGGTTAACAGGGCTCGCGCACAGCTTCCGAAGTGATCTCAAAATTTCTTATCTTTTGTCCTCGATCTTTTCTGTCGTGACTGGTACTAATCGGGATGGATGCGAGGTGCCAACTTTAAACGAGGTAATGAACAATGACACTTTAACGTACGCAGAACGGAAAGAGAGAAATGAATGGAAGGGAGGAAAAAGAATAATCCATTATTTTTTTTTTCAGGAAGACTACGATTCTGATTCTGCTATGATGAAATTAGCATTTTCCCTGTCCCTGATGGATCAAAAGAATTCTAATTTTATGTTTATCGGTAGGCAGAGCATAAAAAATCCGATAGTGTACGTTAGCACAATGAAAGTTTTTATGTTATGTCTTTTATATGAAGAATTTTAAAATGTATATTTTTATGATTTCATACACTTCGAGATCACAATTAGATTTGGACACCTTTAAAACGGCGAAGGCTGTTAAATTTAAATAGAAATATTCCTTGAAATATGTACTCTCTTCCCGATATTGTCGTACTATATATATATATATATATATATATATATATATATATATATATATATATATATATATATATATATATATATATATATATATATATATGAAATTTTTATCACACTGTGATTTATATACAATCAGAAGCTACAATGTAATTAATATCAAATTCATTGTTTCGGGAATATCTGAGATATTCCTGAAGTAGCATGAATTTGATATTGTTTTATTTGTAGCTTCATGATTATATATTTATATATATATATATATATATATATATATATATATATATATATATATATATATATATATATATATATATATCCAAACAGCAGTGGCCACAGCCAGGTATACATCAATGGGGAGGCGGACATAAAGACTTGCTAAAAGGGTCAATTTATTCCCGACGTTTCGTAATGGCTTCATTACATTTTCGAGGGCTGTATAAAATAAATAACATAAATTACAAAAAGGGTATAAATTTAAATTTAAAAATTAAGCACAATTGGTTACAAATAAAAAAAAAATTAAAAATAGAAGGGACAATTAAAAAGGACAACGTAAAAACAAAACAAAATCTCTCTAAAAAATATACAATATAAAAAAAATTTATATATATAAAAAAGTAGTAAAGATATGGACCAACCTATTCAGTGGCAATGTTAAAACTAAACAGAAAACGAAAGACTAAGAGAGGTACAGTGTGCCGGCAGAGGTTTGGCTGTTTAACAAGGGGACGAGTCGTTTAATCATTAATGATTCCAAAATGGCCAATTCATGGCTGCTAGAGGCTCGCCCTAAAACAGAAAAATCCTTATTTTCAATTGAAGTTTTACATATTCTAGAGTGATTTCTGATATTCGAAAACTCTGGGTTTGTAATTTTACTGCCTGTCCTATAGCTTACTCCACGATGAGAGTCTATGCGTACCTTCAGAAGCCTCCTGGTGGATCCAATATAAGTTCCTAAATTACATTTAGGACACGTATAGCTATACACACACCCGGAGGACATATAAGGGCATAAACGATCTTTGTACTTAAATAAAGACCCGATGGTGAGAGGATTAACAGGTATCAGGTGGACCTTAATGGCTCCAAATTTACTTTGGATCTGTTGTGAAAAGTTTTTTCTAAAAAGTATTATCAAATAAAAATGGAAATTTAGCATAAAAATTCAATTTAGGAACACTGTAAATTGTAGGTTTGAGGGAGAAGTACTTGTCTAGAAGCGTTCGAAGTATCTTAAAGACCAGTTAGAATCTATTTTTCAGACTTAAATCGCTGCCTTTTGATGTCCACCTTGGTGATCTACAAAATCGCTTATTTGATCTGTCACATCACACTTTCAGAAAACTAAAGACCCAATGGACCCCATTTTTTAAAAAGACCGATTTTGAAATTCTAAAGGAACTGTCACAGAAAGAAGACCTCATAATCACGAAACCAGATAAAGGTAAGGGAGTTGTGTTGTTGAATAAACTGGATTATATTACGAAAATGGAAGTCATTCTTAATGATTCCTCCAAATTCCATATGATTGGATCTCCTGATTATTCCAACATTTTCAAAACGGAAGATAAAATTAACCGTTTCCTGAGAACTCTGAAAAGTGAAAATATTATTAATAATGAAACTTACCAAGAATTGTTTGTCACAGGCTCGTCTTACGGTATCCTCTATGGGCTACCAAAGATTCATAAACAAGGTACTCCTTTGCGACCTATCCTTGCGTCATACAACGCCCCTAATTACAAACTGGCTAAATTTCTGGTTCCCTTGCTTGAGCCTTTAACTACAAATAATTTCACTTTAAAAAATTCCAGTCAATTTAAAGAAAAGATTTTATTGCAAGATTCAGACCTGTTCATGACCAGCTTTGACGTAGAATCCTTATTTACCAATGTACCTGTAGAGGAAACTATTAATATCATTTTAAATAAGCTTTTTCCTGAACCCGACACAGTTTTTAGTGGTTTTAACCGTTCGTTTTTTAAAAATCTTTTAAGTCTGGCTGTGCTGGACACAGCCTTTATTTTTAACGGTAAGTTATACAAGCAGGTTGACGGCATGGCAATGGGAAGTCCTCTCGGTCCTACTTTTGCCAACATTTTCATGTGCTCCCTGGAGGAGCACTTCTTAGATGACTGTCCCTTAGCCTGCCGCCCCCTTTTTTATGTAAGGTATGTTGATGATACCTTTGCCCTTTTTAGACATAATTTTGATGCTGATTCCTTCCTTGATTTTCTAAATTTACAACATCATAATGTTAAGTTTACCCTAGAAAAAGAAAACGAAAATCAGCTTTCTTTTTTAGACGTCCTAGTTCTTAGAAAAAACAATATTTTTAACACCACGATTTTTAGAAAAGAACGTTTACGGGCTTAGGGTCAAATTTTTATAGTTTTTGTTCTTTTAACTTTAAAATTAATTCTGTTTTACTCTCCTCCACAGGGCTCTAACGCTAACCTCTGATTGGTACCTATTCCAAGATGAGATCGCCTTTTTTATGTAAATATTTTAAGGAAAACTGCTTCCCATCTGAACTGGTCTTTAAGATACTTTGAACGCTTCTAGACAAGTACTTCTCCCTCAAACCTACAATTTACAGTGTTCCTAAATTGAATTTTTATGCTAAATTTCCATTTTATTTGATAATACTTTTAGAAAAACTTTTCACAACAGATCCAAAGTAAGTTTGGAGCCATTAAGGTCCACCTGATACCTGTTAATCCTCTCACCATCGGGTCTTTATTTAAGTACAAAGATCGTTTATGCCCTTATATGTCCTCCGGTGTGTGTATAGCTATACGTGTCCTAAATGTAATTTAGGAACTTATATTGATCCACCAGGAGGCTTCTGAAAAGGTTGCATAGACTCTCATCGTGGAGTAAGCTATAGGACAGGCAGTAAAATTACAAACCCAGAGTTTTCGAATATCAGAAATCACTCTAGAATATGTAAAACTTCAATTGAAAATAAGCCTGTTTTAGGGCGAGCCTCTAGCAGCCATGAATTGGCCATTTTGGAATCATTAATGATTAAACGACTCGTCCCCTTGTTAAACAGCCAAACCTCTGCCGGCACATTGTACCTCTCTTAGTCTTTCGTTTTCTGTTTAGTTTTAACATTGCCACTGAATAGGTTGGTCCATATCTTCTTACTTTTTATATATATATAAATTTTTTTTATATTGTATATTTTTAGAGATTTTGTTTTGTTTTACGTTGTCCTTTTAATTGTCCCTTCTATTTTTAATTTTTTTATTTGTAACCAATTGTGCTTAATTTTTAAATTTAAATTTATACCCTTTTTGTAATTTATATTTATTTATTTTATACAGCCCTCGAAAATGTAATGAAGCCATTACGAAACGTCGGGAATAAATTGACCCTTTTTAGCAAGTCTTTATGTCCGCCTCCCATTGATATATATATATATATATATATATATATATATATATATATATATATATATATATATATATATATATATATATATATATATATATATATATATATATATATATATATATATGTTTTATTAATATTGGCTCGCCACTGTTGTGAAAGAGGTCAAACAGGGCAAGAAGCGGATGCTTGAGTGTTTTTCGGACTCAGCACGGTCCGAACATGACTGGGCATCTCCGGCGCAAGTTCAGCATTGTCAATCTTCTCGGCGAGCGCCCAGATACAGATGAAAGTTTCCATGGAACTTTTGGTCCAGTTCTAATTGGATTTTTGGGTGTGTTAACGGAAACATGAATCCGTTCGTGCGTTACGAAAACACTCAGTGAAAAGAGGCTTGTGGTAGATTGCTTACTCTGTTGTGATAAGTCAATCTGGAAGGACGTGTTAGACATGCTGGGAATTGGATTCCCATTCGCTGGGGAGTGAGTGGAGACTTAGGAAATTACTAACTTTATAAGCCCTCCTTTACAGACTTGATTATTCCTTTATTATGATTTAACATTTATCTTACGTGGTGCTGGGTGTTGATGATCTGGTTGATCTTTGATTTTTAACGGAGATGGTTCTTTTTTTTTTTTTGCAGAATGTTTGAATGGAGCCATGATTAATTGAAGTGGACAAGCACCTGCACAGACATGTGTGTGTGATATAGCTGTAGTGAGAAATGGTCATTTTAAAGGAACAAAGACTTGAGGACTTATGTTTACGTGGAGACTTGGTGGGGAAAGAATGAAGTGGGGAGGAATCCCATTCATGATTTCGGCGTTAGCTAAGGTGTTTTGTTGGGGGAGATATTCATTTATCATTTACATTATTTTTGTGGATTTTAGCATTTTCTTTTCTTAATTACCATGTTTTTAACTTGTTGTTTGTTAGCTTCACAGAATAAACTGTTTTTATACGTAGGGTTTGATTTCCACACAATAGTTTATGGTATTTTGAAAAGAGAGGGCGAGAGTCTGTGGAAGAGACGCTTTCCAAAGGTCGACGCTACCAGTTACCAACCGATCGCAGCTAAGTGTCATTTGTCAGGGTATGGCAGGGCCATAATATATAATTATATATATACATACATACATACACACATTCAATATATATATTATATCAATATGTATTATAATATATATATATATATATATATATATATATATATATATATATATATATATATATATATATATATATATATTAGCACATTGTCATTTTGTAAAGGATTCAGAGAGTAGTTACCTAGAGCTGACACATAACTAAGCCTTGGTTTTCCACTAAACTAAATTAGCTTGGGTCTCCTACCTCTCACCTGCTCTTTTTCGCCTTCTTTACACTATCTAGATATATCTACGGTTAACCACCCCTGCTCGACTTTGAAAATGATTTTGATCACACATTCACAGGTCCTAGAGACTCTGTTAAGTACGATCATTATTCATTATTCTCGCATATAATGAAGATGAACGAAGGCTTTCCAATTAGACCAAGAGCAATCGCTTCGATTTGGCTCATCTAAAGAGCGGCTGATGAATGCGATAAAAAAAAAAAAACTCGCCGAGATTAACTACCTGAATGTAATGGAAGCCAGGAGAAAATAGGGTCAATTATTCCCAGCGAAACTGAGCAAATTGATATAGGCTAATTTCATTCAAGTAATTAGAAGAGTGTGATTTCAATTATAAACATAAGTGAAACGGGGTTAATTCACGACTTGGTGAACCATCTCGACTGGGACTAGCAGAGAACAGAGAATAGCAGAGGACGATTTTTAGTGCATTCCTTATTTTTTTTTTCTTTTTATTTTTGATTTCCCTTAGAAACGATTAATTTCAACATTTTGTCTGTTGTACTATTTGGCTTTGAAAGATATGGTCCTTAGCGGTAAGCACAGAAGGGCCAGTACCAAACATATAAAAATGAACAAAACATCCCTCATGGTTTTGTAATGGTCTATCACAACTGTTTCAGCTTCTTCTTTAAGAAAACTGAAATTTAATTTTTTCACGATCGTAAAGGATAAATACATAATTTTGTGCGCAATTTCTTTGAGAAATGGTACAAAACCATTTAATTTTCGTTTCCAAATAGATGGCCTCGATTAATATAATAAAGTTACTAGACTGAGGGGAGACAGGCCAACTTAATAGACATCGTGATAAATAGTTATGTTGCACTTTCTCAAGAGTTTGGCAATATAAGATCGAACAATACATTTTAACTGCATCACTGTATGTTGCTGTTTCTAGGATTAACGGTAGAGGCTTGTAATCTTTAAGAAATGTAACTGAATTATACATTTTTTCAACTTTTATGAAACATAAAGCTCCATCGAATACAGTAAGCGAAATTGGATATGTCAAAATGTTTCTTGCTCACGTTTTTCCAAGTCTAACTATTTCGCCGAAAATTTCCTGGTAACAGCATGGTCGTATTTAATAATACGTTGTATCACCATCGAGAGAAAGGATTCGATGGGTTATCTATTGAACTAATTACCTGAATTAATGTCACCGATTCCCAGCGGCCCCACAGTCAGTAGCCGAAATCTCTGTTCCAGATATTCTGTCAATCTTATAAACCGCACCTATTTGTATTCTGTTATTCGGCTTTGAGGCTGAGGCGCCCGCTAATAGTCTACTTAAATAGCTGCAGTTCAAATAACTTCGGTATTTTATTTTCTCTGAAATAGCTGTTTGTCATTACATTATATGATCGTACAGTACAAAAAATGATCTCATCCTTTTCATGATATTTACAAAATTTATTATGGATTTTTTAAAAATTACCTGGGATTTCATACTCTGAAAAATAAATCGAAACTGAACCTGGGCTAACTGCTGTGAATTTCACCAATGACATAACTAACCAAATACTGTATTTAGGTTATATCTGAAGACAAAACAACATGTGTAAATGATAGTTTAGTCATCAGTTAGCGATAATTGAATTATCATAACTTCACTCCCATTTGCACAATAACGGACTTGTCAATCGAGTGTCATCCTGACTAGAATGTACGTAAATTTTTCTTTGCTAATAAGTTTTTATGCTCTTTAGCAGTAGTTTCCTGTTATGATATTTATCTTGAGCTCTATAAGGCCACCACTAAAAATGAAGATTTTGTTTTTTAAGTTTAAAGAGAGAGCATATTTGCTTTATTTGAGTCATAACAATGGTTATCCATGTTTGTGTATAAATGTGAGTGCGCGGTGAACATGTTAAAAACCGTACAAACTGCTGTAAAAGGCGTAAAGTAAAGCCATATGTGTGTGGAAATAACTGTGGCGAAAATACTCCATGTTGGAAACATGCATCCAAGTTCCACAAAGTCTGGTTCAAACAAAAATATACGGGCTTAACTGCTTAACTGTTGTTTACCATAAGAAAGACCCAAAATGCAATATCTGTAAAATAGAATATGTATCTCACAGCATTTAAAGAACAAATGTGAAACAGCCTGTAAAATATGCCTCATCACTTTCTTACCTGTAACTTACTGTTCATTCATGAAGACTGGATTACTGTCCAGTACTTTTATAAGATTAATAAGAGTATACTTTCAAAGAATTAATCCAGACAAAATAATATTAAGTCAGATTTATCTCGGACAATGTAAAGAAGGAAAGTTATTGTAATTTCAAGTTAAGAATGGCACAGTTTCTAAAATGAATATATTACACCTTTTGATTCATTGAGTATGACAGCTAAGCAATAAAGGGAATATGGTGAGAGACAGACAAATTAGGATCCTTGGGGCTGGGGGTGGGGGGCACGCTCTGTGTGTTTGACTTCTGGTATCAGAAGGAAAATTTGTCCTTATTCACCTATATAACAAATTCATCAATGTATGATCGTTGCAGGTTGAAGTGGCAATGATTGTTGATTGTTTCAGTAATATTTACGTTCATGATGAGGATGTTGCAGTTCTGCAATGGGAATGAAGGAATTCAACAATGCAGGAGTAAGCTCTATTTGGTCATCCACTGACCCACGTCACTAGACATAGCACTGGAGATGATGGCCTCCCCTCAAAAATTAACAATAGCCTTGGGGACTTCCGTCTTTTCCACAAGGGCGCGATATCTCGAGACAATGAACTAAACATTTTTTGTTTCTAGTTAAAAAAAAAAAGCGGGGATTGGATTAAGGATTACAGATGTAAAAACACCAATCTACGGGAATATATCGTCTTCCTGATACGAGTGTTTGTTACAATTAATGGACAGGTGACCAGAGAAACTAATGCCGAATAAGCACGATAAAAATAAACAGGGAGATAGAAACATGTCAAAATGACAGATTTGAAGAAAAAAACAACACTTTCAGTGTTTTTCCCGGTGTAAGATTTAACAAGCAGTGTTATTTTTATATAAACGGAAGTTGATTTTTTCAAAAACAGGGAGAGGTTAGGTTACATGGTTTGATTATCGGCTATTTTCTCTGCGATGAAAATAATGATGCGTAAATTTTTATTTAAAAGCGGCTCTCAGACTGGTGATTAAGATGTATTTTTTTTCGTTGAACGGATGATATACGTATTAAAAGCTTTTTCTTTGCCTCGTGTGTGAATTGTAAATTTTAATAAGTATTCAGTAACAAATTGCGAGTCCTAGCCGGCATTTTCTCTCCTGGGTAATATAACATTCACTCATTTTATCGTTTCTATTATAGCACGTAAATTCTTGCTCGCTCTGTGAAAGAATGATTTGAGTTTGATATTCAGACGTTTCATCACATTCATTTTTTTTTACTTCAGGAAACATTTCAGTTACATAATGGAACATAATCTTGTTGGTTTCGTAAGATAAATCAAATTAACACAAAAAGTAAATCCTGTTGGTACACCTAACTCTACGAAAGAAACAGAAAATTTATAATAAAAAAAAAAAAAACAACTCAGATAATCTGGAGAATTCAAAGTGATCTGCAAATATTCAGTGAACCTGGAGAATTCAAGATGATCTGAAAATATGATTGGCTTCAGCTAATGAAAGATCTCATCTTCAATTAAAGTTCGCAACTGAAATCATAATCACGTTGATATGTGAGTGTGTTTGCGTTTAATGAGATGTTGCCTGTGCATACACTGATATTGAAGCTGGAAATATTTTGATTAAGTTACAGTAACATACCTGATACTGTAACAATATCCTTGTGTTTCAGAGGTTTCTCAATGATTAGCCTGCTATTAGTGTCGTTTTATTCATCACATACTTGAATTTTAGGATAAAATCCTAAGCTTGCTTAGCTTTTCAATCAATCCATTGAGATGCGAATGTTTTAGTTATCATAATTTCGTTAATATTGAATCAGTAAGATTATAATTGTACAAACTGTTTACATGTTTTCATACTAATATATACTGCTAATAATCCATGACCATTTATACCTCCAAAGGCTATATTCTTTTATAACATGCATTCATTATAAGATAGTAACTCAAAAATATAATAAATGTTCACTAGAGCTGGAAGGCTACCAGAAACAACTCAAGGTGATATAAATACTATTAGGTAAATAAAATTTCATATATAATTATATAATTAGCTATTTTGGGGGTGGAAGTATTATGTATATATGCAACCATACAAATATACAGATCTTCTGGATTCAGGTAAGATAACAATCAACAGCTTAATTCTATATGACTAAAACTGTATAGGTTTTGACTAATACTCCATTATAATACGATGTGTAAAGGATATCTGTCACTGTACATAAGCAGTTTTTAAACTCATTGTCTTATTTAGGGTATAAGAGAGAGAGAGAGAGAGAGAGAGAGAGAGAGAGAGAGAGAGAGAGAGAGAGAGAGAGAGGTGGGGGGAATTTTATATGAAAATTTATTTATCTAATAGTATCTATATCACCCTGTCCTAATGATTTTTAAATGTTTGAATTTGGCCAAGGATTTAACACATGTAGTAATTGAACTGCTTCTGGTAGACTTCTACTATCCATTTCCGGGACCAAAGTCATCGTTTTCCTCAAGTATCTTTCAAACTAATTATCTGATCGAAATGGTACTCTGACATAGGGTACAAGACACCTCCGACTAATCTGTGGTAATATAGTGCGTTGTCAAATGGTGTTAGTTAAGGTGTTTACTCTTGACTTACGTGGTGTTGCCAAGCATCGTCAACCTATGCATTCGAACGTCCTTTAATCCCATCCCGTCCCTCCCTCCCTCCCCTTCCCCTCCTCATCCCTCCTTCAACCCACTTTCCTAGCTACCCGTCTCCGACCCCCTTTCCTGTCTATTCATATTATATTGAGTAATACTGGTTGTTATAAATATGTTGGTTTTGTAGAGTCTGTGTTCACTGAATTATTGTTATTGTATTTTCTTGAGTTATAGAAATGGGAGTAGGCTAAAGAGAGTATGACCTTCACCCTATTCACCCAGTATAATGTAGTACCTACTATCACGATCTCTTGAATCCTTTACCGCTCCTATCGACGTGCTGATTACGAGCAGGTAAGATAAGGTAACCAAAATTAAGTCATACAGTTTAACCTTCAACCCAGTATATAATTAACACTACTATACAGAGCGGTAAAGGAATCATGAAATCGGTCTCTGTCTCTCTCTCACGCGTATTTACTATTATCATAGGTTGAAAAGTGATGCAAACATTTGAGAATATCACAGGAACTTTATTCACAGTCTTTGTCACTATCAAGGAACAAACCATCCTCGTTATCACTGTCGATGTTGATAGTTAAAGGTTCTACAGGTTTGTGGATGTCATCCGTGGACCACTACTCATCCTCGAAGACCCTGAACTATCTCACTGCACCTTCCCTCACCTCCCCTGTTGCGCTAACACGCCAAGGATACTATTAATAAAAAACGTAGGGAAAAATTAACATTATTACGGTCGTTACGTCAAACCTCGCTATCCTTTTCATTATGAACCCTCCTGTTATCTGCTGGTATTGAAAAATATCGTGGAAAACTGTATTTTATTGCATACTGTATATTACAGAGAGGTATTGGGGAGAGAGATGAGAAAAACGGTGATAAAGAAAGAGTGAGAGAGAGGAAGGGAGGGAGGGAGAGGGAAGAGATTGGGGATAGCGGGCGTTCGATTCTGTAAATTAGTCCTGCTGACTCATGCGACTTTGCCCTTAAAAGTTCAGAGTAAACGTCTTAATTAAGACCATTTGACAATGCACTATATAACCAAAAATTAGCGGGAGGTGCCTTGTACACCGTGTCAGAATACCATTTCGATCAAATAATTATTTTGAAAGATATTTGAGAAAAACGATGACTCGCTGTCCCTGAAATGGATAGTAGTTCCAGGGAACATTTTATTTATATTTGTGAGTTACTGTCTTATAATGATTCATGTAAAAATAAAATATAGCATTATTCTTCCTAATCTGCAGCTTACTTCCTTAGGGTTAAATGTTATAATGCTATGTTTATCACGTCCACATATGTAGCTTTATACCAGTGGTTACAACTACATAAACTTCTCAGAAATAAGCACTGAAAAATAACATTCTTATTTCGTAAATAAAAAAAAAAATTACATGAAAAGTTGAATAAAATAGCCTCTCTCTCTCTGTGTGTGTGTCAGAGACCGGGTAAAAACCAAAATGGGAAAATTCCTTGTTCAGCCCAAAACTTCACGTAACCTTCATTCTCCAATACTGGAAAAATATGTTTTTCCAAAAAGGTCAATTTAAAAATACGGTAAATATAAGAGCGGTCGGTGCAGAGCAACAGATTTCTTTCCTACCTGTATTTTATCATTTGGTTGTGCATTTTAGGTCAGTATCGTTAGAATATAGCATAAATAAATTAGCTTTTTAATTTGTATTATCATTATTTCTTCTTACTTAAAGAATATTTAAAATGCGTACAATAAATAATGCTCATCTTCGAATTACTATGAATAAAGACTGCGAAAATGTGTATATCCGTAAGTGTGCAAATCAAATAGAAGGGAATAATTGTTAGGAATTATTGCATTACTTCAATGGTAAAATGTCCAAAGGATTTTATACCTAGGAATCCTTTTCATCTTATTCTCGAAACACTGAAACTCACTTGTTAATGATACCTTGTAGGATTGTTTACTAACATTTGTCCCCTCTCTTCTGTATTCATTTAGACATTTGTCTATCTTGGAATTTTTTACTTCACTCATTTCAGTATCCCATTAATATCACTATCTTTCTCCTTTATATACAGTGTAATACTTAGAATCTGAAGTAAACGTTTTTGCTTTCACCACAGATCAATAATATTTATGCATTACATTTGAAGGTTATTATTTTCTAGTTACTGTAGCCTTTTTTTTTCTTTACGCAGCTTTTCTTTTCTTCTTCTGTTTTTACTAAACCACTTTTTTCAATCCTTTATACACATAGTCTAAGTCTTACCATTTTAATCTGCATATGTCTCCTGTTACTATTTAATTTCTTCTTCTCTCATTCCTTTCACACTTTTATTATTTCTCTTGCCTTGTTACAAAGATAATATCAGCTTTTAACTTGTCCACCTTCCTCATAGACCATGGGCCAGCAGCCGAAACCCTCCCCAACAGGGATTTTTGCAGACCACATTTTTCTATACTTTAGAGTCCGTAGATTCAGATTCTGGTTGTCTGCACTTTGGATTTTGGTGATTTTCTACAGCCAAAAATTGAAAAATATTCAGGACAGAAATTGGATAAAAAAAATAATGTTAGTTTTTTGTCATGCACAGAAAAAAAATATATGAAAATGGTAAGGAACTGTGGGTTTTAAAGTACGCTGAATCGAATGAAATGGTTTATTTCATCGAAAAAATAGGAGTCAATACGTTATTTAGGTTTAAATATAAATTTTTGACTCTCAAGAAAATTTATATTATTATAGTTTGCTATCCTTTCTTTCAGTGAAGAGACAGAGTGTTAGAATTGGAATATTCATAAAGAGCAGGTTTTTTAGATGCTATTTCATATATAATATGTTATATTTAGTCCAAAATTAAAGCAAATATATACCATGAGAAAAATTATCTTCACCGCTTAGGAGGCGGTTTATTCTTGGGTACAGCCATCTGCTATGTGGAGCATGGACCAGTTGCCTCCCCCCTCCCCCTACCAATATATCTTTGCAGACTCTACTTTTTTTATTTCTTTAGAGTCAATTGATTCAGAGTATGATTTTCTGCACTCTGAGATGTCGAGATTTTGGCTGCTACATCCAAAATTTGAAAATCATTTAAAAAAATCTAATTTCAAGTAATTTCAAAAAGTGTTAGCTTAACTAAGTGGGCAAGGAATAGGTAATGTAATTTGATGTAATTTCTCATCAAAAGACAAATTAGATTAAATCATAGGATTTTGGCCCAAAGAATCAAAGGAAAACAAGAAAAGAAATTGAATTAATAAATCTTTGGTTTTTATTAGAAAAGAGAGGATTCGAAATATTAATGGGTTTTAAGAAATTTTGTGGTACAGGTACAATAAATTAAAGTATTCCTTTTGGTAATATTAATGCTTAAGAAATAAAAGTCCATTTGACATCTAAAATAAATAATGAATTAAATGCAAAAGCAAATAAATATGTTTGTTAAGACATTTGATTTAGGAAAGTTTGGTTTTATAGCCCTTGAATACACACGCTAACCTGAAAATGATTGAGTTGTTAATTACATACGAAAATTAGTATTATCTTTTATGCACAGCGTTAATGTGCGGCATCTCATATAGCAGAAAAACATCTAAATAAAAACAAGCTGCTTACATAAGCTAAAAAATAAATACATTTTTGGCTAAAGCAATGTTGAAAAGTATTTTCCTTGTAATAAAGCAAATTTATACAGAAGTACAATCGATAGTGTAGGATTAGTTGAATAAAATCTAATATATTCTTTGGCACACTGGATTAGAAAGAATTATGCTTTATAGTACAGTAATAGGACTCCGGTACTCGATAAAGATAAGTAAATATACACAGATTATTGGTTTATATTAGTGAAACAATTTTAACCATAATAGTTACCGAGAATGATTAATTAAATGCAATGCAAGAACCTACAATTAATACTGCATATTTAATCATAGCATTCATACATCAAATCAGTGATGTTGTTAATTTCATCTGATTCATCAACTTCATATGGGTCCTCCTTCTCTCCCTCCTCTATATGATCCCCTAGAACATCAATCACTTCTTGTGGCATCAGTGATCCACTACACCATTCAAGTCTAAGTAACGCACCAGTTCCTCTCTGGTCGGTACAAGTTTCCATTATATCGAGTTCGAGTCTCCGGCCGGCCAGAATTAGAGGAGTTTATTTCTGGTGACAGAAATTCATTTTTTGATATAATGTGGTTCGGATTCAAAGCTGTAGGTCCCGTTGCTAGGTAACCAACTGGTTCTTAGTACGTAAAATAAGTCTAATCCTTCGGGCCAGCCCTAGGAGAGCTGTTAATCAGCTCAGTGGTCTGGTTAAACTAAGGTATACTTTTTTTTTTCAATAACACACCACCCATGTCCGTCTGGAGAAGGTGTATCTGGTTTAGCTTGATCTGCTCTATTCCATATGAATGCTTGATAGTTTGCCATCTTTACGTGTTCTCTAAGTGACATGCGGCATGGAGGTAGCAAACTCATATCTATCCCATCAAAATCTGAAAGAATAGCTGATCTGGGGCTGTATCTTTGAAGAAAATGATTGTAACGTAGTTTGTCAATAGATGATGGAACTGACGACTGATTGTAGAGTAAACATGTAACTAGCTGGATGTAAGTATCTTCATCCACAGAAAGACTAGATCCAAGAGATTTGAAAGTGGAGATAAACTCAGGGTTTTTCTGTAATAATTTCCATGGCAGTAACTTGCCCCTCCGAACAAATGCGCTCACACTATCACATCCAGAAAAAGCATGAAAGGAATGCAAGACTTCACATATCTCCTGACTAGTTTCATCTATAACTTTTTGTACTTCTATGAGGCGTCTTTTGTCTCCTACTCCTGTATCGAACAATATAGTTTGTTTTATGGTTTGTGCAAACTTCAGCAACAAGATGAACACATAGTTTGATGGTCATAACAAAAGAACATCGGATAATAACTGTTCGAAGCAAGATATGTGTTCAAAGTTGCTTCTTTAGTTGCCCTCTGAAACGCAAAAAAGAACCTTGTCCATGTAATCAATCCAAAACTTGGGTTTTTCCATGGGCCTCCTCTTCTGAGTTCGTCTTTAAAAATATTGTATTGTTGAATCATTGCAGTGCAATCTTCATTGGCCAATGCTTCGTCCAGCAATTCTCTGCTTCCTTTCCAGAGGGTTGTTACATTTGATTCAAAACTTTGTAAAAGAAGGCGCTCTAAAGCCTCCAGCATAGTCTTGTGAACATGCATAGCTCTGTTATAGTGTTTTCCTGATATCACTTTGTTGATAGAACCACTGGCACATATTCCTGACTCAATGAAAATCTCTTCAAAACCACTTGCACGCATGTGTTTCCCAGTCACTCCAAGAAATGCACATGTTGTATGGAAAACTCCTAACCTAACAATAACATCTCCAGATGCATTCGGATCCTGTCACACGGTGATGCTTTTTAGCAACTACTAAGTCAAATGTTACAAATATTGCTGATTGACTTCCTGGAAGCTAACTGGGACAACAAGTATGTTCTGAGTACAGTGGCATTTTCTGTGACTGGCGCATTAAACTGGAGGCATATACAATACTCTTGACTGAGCTTTCTATATTCTTTCACTCTGCGGTTAAAGATATCCAGCCTGCCCAATTAGGAACCGTTTGAAATGATTCAGTTTCTGGTCTACTGAGCAACCACAAAGTTCTGTTAACTTAGCAACATCATTCACATCTTTGTTTTTGCAAAGACGAGCAAATACTGGTTCAGCTTTTGACTTCAAAATACATTGTTCTATTTCTTAGGTATATAGCTGATCGATCGTTTCTTAGTCCGAAGATTACTGCGTTTTTCTACGACTTCAGACATGTCATTTTCACTAAATAATTCTTGGATTACAATCCCATAGGTTGAGTTGTTCCAGCCCCAGTTGATGTTTCTTTGTTAAGTCAAAATTGTCCCAACACAAATGAGTCACTCTGTTATCTTCTACCTGAATTTTTGGAAGAATTTTTGTCTTTGATACTATCATCATTGCAATCTCCAGCTTCAAGTCAAGAGTATGATGCACAGTGACCAAAACGATGCAACATTGTTACAATTTCTGCACTGCCTGTAAGAGCAGATGCTTTGGCATCATCCACTTTCCTTTTGTTGCAGCTTTACATAAATCTTGAGAGATAGAACGTACTGGTATCTCAGTGGTCTCAGCTGCTTTGGAACCACCTACAATCAAACTTAAAAATTCTTGTAAAAGTTTGGGTATTTTATTATTTTCTCCAGCAAAAATTCTTTTGTTGGTGGCCAAGGCATATCTGGAGCTCCTCTTTGGCCATCCAAAATGGCTCTTCTCAAAACCAGAGTAGCCTCCTCAATTCTCTTTGACTCAGAAGCAGCCTCTTCAAATGCAAGTTCTATAGCCTGACCTTGATGAACACTGGATGAATATATTAGTTCACTCTTATAATTTGGCTGCCAAAACTGTAACTTATCAAATTTTTTCAACAGTTTATCTTTTAGCTTATTTTCCATTGCTTTATAATTACGTTCTTGTAATCTAGTGTAATGTTTTCTACAAGTAGGATGATAACGTGCTTCTCTTGCCTGAAGGTCATAATCGGTAATCTGGCCCAGCGTCTTGAAGTCCTTCAGTCTTTCTGCTGCTGCTGCTCTGATTGCATCTTCAGCTGTTTGCGTTTGGTATTTAATGGGAATTTCGATACGCCCCTTCACCTTTTTCCTGTACCTGTTGCACATTAAACAAACTGTCGAAGGAAAAAGTGGTGTTGGGGCTTGTACTTTCTTCATTGTCCTTCCACTCTTTGATCTAAAGGTAGTAGCCTGATTTTCATTAGCTGTATACACTTTCTCTTTAAGATTCTGGAAACCTTAGTAAAGTTCTCATAACACCAATTGTGAGTTCCTTGTAAATGCTTAAGAAATGGTTTTGGAATGTTATCACATATTGCTTCAAGTCTTTCATTCAGTTTGTCACTTTTTTGTCTAATCAATTTTTTTTTCACGGATCATATCAAAACTGTGGTCTGTTAAAGGTCTCACATTCTTTTCTGAATTATTACTTTCACACTGAATTATACATGTTAGTTGAGATACTGTTGATGACCTTGATTTTTCCTTTTTAGTTAATTTCAGCTTCAATGGCTTTTCATCTGAACGAGTGTTAAGTGGCCATTATGAGTTCTTATAACCTACAGTAACAGTAAATAAAACCCTCATTAATTATAACTTAATATAGATACAAGACATTATTGCATTATAAATAACAAAGATTCTTGTTATGAATATTCAGTGCAAAATCATTAAGAATATATGTTCATCAATATTCTCTGCTGCATATACTGTGCTCATATAACATATTCCCTGCAATCGTCAATTTTAGTATTAACCAAGTACTTTGATAAATATTGATGACAGGGCTTTAGAACTATAAAAAATGAATTCCTTGGCCCAAAAAACCTATGAAAATATATATCACAAAGATACAAGCAGAAAAAATTGTTATTAATATTTTTTTCCTTTTGCGCCCCAATTTGAATTCAAAATGGCCGCTATTACGGCCAAAATCACCAACAGCCGAAGTGCAGACAAGCAGATTCTGATTCTATGATCTCTAAAAGAATAAAAAAAAAAGGGGGGCTGCAAAAATCCCTGGGAGGGGGAGGGGCCTATGGCGAGCCCACGGTCTATCAAACAGTATGATACTTCTCGCTTTGATACAATTTTTTTTCTCTTAAAAAAGACAGCCATCTCTCTTGATGACCGAGTAGATAAATCACTGTCAACCTTTTCTTTGGGTATAATTTATTACCACGGCCTAGAGGAATCGATATTTCATTAGATGTTTGTGGCCTAACACATACAAAACACACACACACACACACACACATATATATATATATATATATATATATATACATATAATATATATATATATATATATATATATATATATATATATATATATATATATATATATATATATATATATATATATATATATATATATATATATATATATATCTCCAATACAGCACGAAGGAACGCATGCTTGAGAATATCACCAAGTCCCGTCGGAAGGTGAGTGAAAACCAGGACTTTGAACAAGTACTTTCGCAGTTTATTCTACATTTTCAAGTTCAAGTATT
Source organism: Macrobrachium rosenbergii (assembly GCF_040412425.1). NCBI lineage: Eukaryota > Metazoa > Arthropoda > Malacostraca > Decapoda > Palaemonidae > Macrobrachium > Macrobrachium rosenbergii. The sequence continues at coordinate 29,458,903 of NC_089781.1, forward strand.
TGTTCAAAGTCCCGGTTTTCACTCACCTTCCGACGTGGACTTAGTGATATATATATATATATATATATATATATATATATATATATATATATATATATATATATATATATATATATATATATATAATTATACACATGAGTGTAACACACACTATATATATATATATATATATATATATATATATATATATATATATATATATATATATATATATATATATATATATATAATCTATACTAAACTGCTTTTATTAAATTCCTCAAAGGCAATTCCTAACAAAAGAAGTGCATCCCCGATTATAAAAGCGTTCATGAGAAATTTATGAGTAGCAGCAAAACTAATACCTTACTGAAGACCGACAAAACAGATGCTCTAATTAATATTGGATCTAATTCCACCTTAATTAGTTTTTCTTAATAGCTCGAGAACAAAACCATTTAGAAAGCGAAATAAATCATCGTAACTGATAACCTGGCGAAATGAAAATAGGATTAAAGGATTCCTCCCGTGCGAAGTTATGACGCTTTTATCGTTCCTATAATGCTGCTACGAAGAAATATTACATCGAAATAGATAAGGATGGAAAACTGCAGTGGAGGGATGGGTCGTATTTTTCCCATGACGAAAACGAATTTATAGCAGTTTGTTTTCTCTGGTAAATGACAAAAATCTTATTCATACTGACTGCATGTCAGTTAAGGAACTGGGTGTATTTGTGGCTTTTTCTTCATTGTAATGCATTCTCTGCTTTCACTGAGAATAACTGGGTCAGTTTTACTCCCGAACCTATGCTGTAAGCTGAAACAGTTTACGGAAATTATTCTTAACACCTCTTGCTTTTAATTCAACAAACTCCTGCTGGATTGCTTAGATATGAGATGCTCCTTGTTTGCGGCCATCTATTACCGTCTGAATGACAACTTGTGCCATTTCAGAAGAGACTAATGTAAACAAGTATACTGAAATCGTCCTGCCCCCACCCCCGCCTGAAAAAGAGAACAAATATTGATTTCAATCTCTGTTATTCTTCATCGAAAGAGCGAATTCTGAAAATTCTGCTTTCCTCGGACTGTTATCTTTCCTAATGGCCACTTCAAGAAGACGAGAGTATTTCCTAGTAAAAACGCGAAAAAAAAAAACACGTTGCTGAAGGAATTCCCAAAGTTACCGCTGTTTCCCTCCTTGTCTTCCTGTTTTGTCAACTCCAATATTTCACAAAATAATGATTCCATTAGGGCAAGTTAACGAAATAGCAATGAAGAGGGAGGAACAAATGGCATGATAAAAGAAGACGGGGAGAGAGAGAGAGAGAGAGAGAGAGAGAGAGAGAGAGAGAGAGAGAGAGAGAGAGAGAGAGAGAGGATTAGGGTACTTTGTGCATTGTGTTTATATTTTGCATCCATTAACTATATCACGTGTAGAAGATAATTCAAGCACAAACAAAGTTTTGAGTTATAGCTACACGTCAGTAAGAAACAGTGAAGAGAAAAATAAATGAAGACTCACCAAGAAAAGAAAGAGATGCCACAGAAAAACAGTCCCGATATTTAAGAAAAAAGGATTTATTATGCTTACACGCAGAACAAAAGAAGAGTTAAAAATAACAAAAAGACAGCAGCTGAAAGTACTTGACTACTTTAGAATAAGTTACCATTCAAACCTAGTTTGAAGGCTAGCATGAAAAGTGCAACCCTAAGTTCCATTTTAGTTATAGAAAAAAGTATACCTTAGTTTTACCAGACCACTGAGCTGATTAACAGCTCTCCTAGGGCTGGCTCGAAGGATTAGACTTAATTTACGTGGCAAAGAACCAATTGGTTACCTAGCAACGGGACCTACAGCTTATTGGGGAATCCGAACCACATTATAGCGAGAAGTGAATTTCTATCACCAGAAATAAATTCCTCTATTCTTCGTTAGACGGCCGGAGAGTCGAACTCGGGCCTAGCGAGTGCTATTCCACAACTCTATCGACTCGCCTAACGAGGAACTTTTAGTTATAGAAACGATGGGCATCACTTAAGAGTCAACTTTACGAGTAGCCTAATGCCTCAGGAGTGGGGAAAGTTATAAGTGTCAGGAAACACGAGGCCAGTTAGTGTTCTAAGGGAAAGCCACATTTTCCAAACCGTGCAGTCCGGTCGTGACTGATTTCAGTAGAAGAGCTGAGGGAGTGGGTGGCTGGAGATGTTACTCGGCCGGGTGAGCTCAATCTCCTAGAGCTCAATGTAAGACATGCCAAACTATTTCCAGTGGAAAACGGAGGAAGAGAGCTCTAGCATTAAGAGAAGTAAAGCGAAACCATCGATCAAACGAATTGCCTTTGGGTCAAAGGGATTGAGGAGAGTCTAAAGATGAACAACTCCAAATATTACAGCAATATTCGAAATAGAGATGAATATGATGAAGATAACTCTAATAATTATAATAAAGGGAAGAATCCGGGGCTCCAAACTAAACGCATAAATCTTTTACGTTTTTTGAGAAATCAACTCAAAGTTCAGAAGGTTTCAAAACAAAAAAATCACAAACTCTTAGCTGAATTCCTCATCAAGTTAATCATCTTGCGAATGGAAAGTTTCATAAAATTTTGTCCTTGCATTCTTAAAGTATCCTGCTAACATGCACTGGAAGGTCAAAGAAAAATACTCGGAGACGGCATACCTTTGCTAACGTCAGACCTCCATGGGTATATATTTTAATGGGAAAAAGTTAACTATTGTGATTCAGCGAAATCTTGTAGGGTAATTAATAGGAAACATATCTTCCACTCAGACTATATTTGAGGAATTAATTAAAAATCTGGTTACCAGAACTCAAGACAATAGTACATACGATATCAGAACCTTTGTAACAGCAAAGTAATCCAGTACCCAAAAGGTCCCTTCCTTCCAACAGCCATATTCTTAACTCCCTCAAATGTACACTCGTTGCCAGTCACCAGGTCCTCTTTGGGTAAAGTTTTCGAATAAATCCAGGCAACTTTTTACGTAATCCTGCACACAAATCGAACCAAAAGTATTGCCTTCTAGGCTAAGACAACGAAACCTTCCTCCATCTAGGAATCAAAGAGAGTGAAAGGGTTTCTCTGAAGCAAAGAAAAATAACATACTTCTGGCGGAAATGTGCATATTACGTGATTAAAAAAGAGTCTATGTGAACGCTCCAGCAGAAGCAACTAAACCGGCCGGTTGGCTGTCACTTCCACTTCTGCCGTGGGAAGGTCATTTGTCAAATATGCTCCAGACCAATAATGGAGAAGAAGAAAAAATGAAGGCGTGGACTAAAAGTTTGCTCTTCCAAATGACTGCAAAACTTCGACTTTGAGAGCATGAGCGCGAGATACAAAGGTTCCATTAGCCGATAATATACAAAGAAGACGTTTCTTGTCCGAAGAGAGTGAATGAAAGCGAATGGTATGTTTTCCCTCCCTTTGGATACAGAATGTTCAGATTTTTTAACATTTTTTCAATCTCTTTTCACACACACAGAGAGAGAGAGAGAGAGAGAGAGAGAGAGAGAGAGAGAGAGAGAGAGAGAGAGAGAGAGAGCAGAATCTTTTTTGCAGCCAACTGCATATCACTTTGATATTTATCACCCGTTTCCAGGCGATGACCTTTCCCAGTACAATTTTTTTGTCACAATTATCCTCTTCACTTATTCTTTATCCGTGTCTATTTTATTGGCGTGGAGAATTTTTGAAAATACCTCAATACAAACAGCCACAGTTTACATAACGGCGTATTCTCTGACGGGTTATTTCAAAGTTTTACAAAATAAAAAGCTACTAAAACTACTTTCCAAAGTATGGATGAAGCTGAAATGATTCAGCTGGGAAGTTATTACAAATACTCGCATCTTATTGAGTGTCTAAGATTTGTGGAATCGGTAAACAGCGTTTTAAAGGAATGAAATACTTGTGGGTTTTATTTTATTTCATTGAGCAAGTAGGCAGTTTCAACAAACTCTTATATGGGGTTCACTTTCAGCTCATATTTTTCTTATATGTATTTAATATCCTTTTAATTAGCAGAGAACATAATTCCTACATTGAATCAGAAATTTAGTGGTCATGGGCCACTTGGTTGAGCATAAGAAGACATGATAGACAATAACAAACGAATAGTAAAAAGAGACACTTTTTAAGAGGATTTGAAATATTTTTTGACATTATTTTGGTTCGAGCAAAATACCCGACATTTTCCGCCGATGCTTTCAAGTTAGTCTTTTTCACAGGAAGCAATGTTAAGTGTTTCAGTTACACATAAAAAGCATTCCCCTTCAGAAAAGAGAAAGCGAAACTGTTAAATATATTGGAATTCTTGTACTTTCTAAAATGAAAAGAAAAAATTATCCGAGAGAGAGAGAGAGAGAGAGAGAGAGGTCGGAGTGGGTGGGGAGGGATCTAAATAATGGCAATAAATTACTTTGTCTCCCGTGGATTGAAAATTAATATTCTATATTGGATTTGCACCTTTTATCTAGACTAGCTTTTGTCCTTGGACGTCACGCTGCTATTGACGAATTATCAAACGCAGATCACGCCTCCACGATCAATGGCCGCTTCATGAAATACCAAAAACATTATATGAACGTTAACGAAAAGAGAGAATATTTCATTTAATAAACCGTTAGGACGTGTCATTCAGGAAGCTGTCCGCATACACGCTTCAGTGTTAAAGGCAACTATATCCTAATACTGCTAGCCAGTAAAAAATACAAAAACAAAGTAACTGAAGTTTACCGTGATAAAAGCAAAGTAGAATTGCCGTGATAATGCTATTCCGGATGAAATATAATTGCAGTCATAAACCATGCATAGTCGTTAAAGTACACGAGCTGTACATGTAGGTTCTTATAACAAAGATAGATCTAACTTTGATGAAAATGACACATTTCCAGTTATCAATAACCTTTTGAACTTCTGGTATACATCCTCTTGAGTTTATAATAGCACTTATTACCACGTAACCTTAAGTATTAAATTATTTTAACCTTAAGTATTAAATTATTTTTCCTTCTTCTTAGTTCAACGAAATGGGGATGAGGTTATATCCTTACCTTGTGTGCGCACCTGTGCATGCCAAGAGGATATCAGGATTACGTGAAAGAATATGACGACACTTAGCGCGTAAATTCATTAGGTGGCATTCCAGAGATGCTTAACGTTTCGGATTATCTAAGCCCCCAGTTGACTATTAGTTGTCATGTGAACTATTTTTAGTGACTTAAACCTTCATAACTGGCCCGGTAACGCATTTCTGGTATCATACTCACGTTATTATGCTACGATGAAAATTCATACCCCCAACAGTATAGTAAGTTCATTTATTCACCTCTGAGTGGCCTTGTAGGGAAAACGCTCTCTTTAAAGACTCCTCTATTCAGTTTGCAGTGTTTTATATGACACTGACCCTAATTTGGAAGTTGTTTATACAGTCCCCACTTTCTGGGTCTATTCTTGAAATTGTTCCTTGAAGTCTTCATGCTTTATGATTAATGACTGATGAATCAGGTAATATGGAGGCTTTCAGTGGCTCAGAATTACTCTTCAGTTCATTACCTAACGGTTTTTTTCGGATAAAAAAGGAATCTAGATTTCATTATCACTGGTTCACGATTGTACGGTAAAGAGCACAAAATATTCAAGTTTTAAAAGCCGGTTGAATAGACAGAAACAAAAGTAAGAGCTCTGAACTCTATCATTAACAGACACATGAAAAAGTCTACATTGAAATCTGAGCACCGCCTCCTATATCTTCCAAATGCTCTCCGAACATTTGTACATGGTATTCTTCCACTTGCTTAAAGTAATTTGAGAAATCTTGCATTTATTGATACGTTGATCTTTCTGATACAAGGGAAGTTCTTCATTGGAAAGGTGGGTAGAGCTCTTGGCTAGTACGCTGTTGGCCTAGCGTTCGACTCTCCGACCGGTCAATGAAGAATTAGAGGAATTTATCTCTGGTGATAGAAATTCATTTCTCGTCATAATGTGGTTTGGATTCCACAATAAGCTGTAGGTCCCGTTTAGCCACGTAAAATAAACCTAATCCTTCGGGCCAGCCCTAGGAGAGCTGTTAATCAGCTCAGTGGTCTGGTTAAACTAAGAAATACTTAACTGACACAAGGGCTGTAGCTTTCATACTTTGTCAATAATAAAGTATAATGGTTCTTATTACAGTTTAAAACAAAATTTTTGTCACCTTTACAATATCGCAGAGGCGTCATATCTTTTTTAATTTCCACAAGTAATCTTGCTTCATTGACTTAAGCTTCACGATCCCTCTGTTAAATGAAAGAGGCAACACGGGACTGATTATTTGGATTTGGGACTCGAAAGCAACACTCGCTAGTGACAGGAAAGTCGGGTGCTGGTTAGCTGGTCCGACGTTCAAAGTGCAAAGAATATATCTTTATTCATTTCACTTAGTTATAAGATGAAACAAGTAATGGAAAGAAAACTGTAAATGATATCAACCAAGAGTCAAGGGTCTTGTATAAAAATAGCTTTGCTGAGCCTGTAGGAAACCAGGTTTAGCCTCTGCAACAAGTCATTTTCAAAGCATCACCATTTCATCGCTGCCGTATATTAGGGATAGATCATTTATCACTGTATACCGTTGGTCGTATGAGTTGTGGGCAAACGGAGTTATAGGGCAGTAAAAAGGATAATGCCTTCCGCTATCACCATCAGAAAGGCTCTCGGAGATGAGGGAATATATAAAAAATGATGGAGATTGGAAAGGCGGCTAAAAGTAATTTATAGAAATACTAGCGGTGTATCCTGAAACTCATTTCGAGCCCGTAACTTTACTGTAAATTAAACAGTTTACATGTCCCAAGTAAAAGCAATGGAAATAAAGATGAAACTATTACCTAACACACACAGTGTGCTGGAGAGCTGACTAAAACTTATAGGTGTATTTTAGCGGTAGTGTTAAGAATGTGACTGGCAATGAAAATGTGTGTTGCAAAGCGATGAAGAGTCGTTCGATAAGAATAAGTGCCATTAAATATATTGGAACCGACTTGTCAGTCACACCAAGCTCTCTTTTCATTTGCTTACGTAAATATCTAATATGAATACCAGTTTTTCATTCTATCCTAACGTGCCTGTCTACCAATATGATCATCTTTCATATACGATATGAGAATAGCCTGGGTCTTTTTCTGGGTAAATATTAAAGGTATTTGCACTAGGCAGAGCACCAGAAAAGGCTCTCCGTAGTTGGCGTGTTCAGGTATATTTACTCCAAGATATTTACAAGCATTCATTGCATATATCCATTGAACCTCCTTGCGAGCGTTTCCTGCTCCGTAATTCTTTTTTCTATTCACTTACAATACCTTTCTCTTTCCCTTTTTGCAGTTACTTTTAAATTGTTTTACTAGTCTCGGTAATTTCTCTTCGCTAGAAACTAGAACTATTACCCATTTCATCCTCCATTGCCAACCAATTTTCATATTCCACATTTTTGCCCATACATCTAATGCCATTTCTCTGACTCCTCGCATGACCCTATCCGTAAGATTTAAGATATGAGTACAAAAAACACCTTCAACCCAACTTTTCCGTAAAGCCAGTCACTCTCCTGCCTACAAAATCTAACAGAAGCTTGATTTCCTTCACCTACAATACCATTGCTGTCAACAGCTTATCTTCTATACCATTTTATATCCTCAACAACTTATTCCATTCTTCAACCTCTTAATGATGATCTTAATGTCCTAACAGTCAAACATCAACTCTTTCCACTCTTGAATCATTCAGAGCTGACTCTCGTCTCTTCTACGTTCAGTCTTCAAAATATTCACTTTATCAGACCAAGACTGCATTCTCTTCAGACAGCATTTCTCTATATATTTATCTATCTGTCTGTCTCTCTATTCATATACACACACACACACACACACACACACACATATATATATAAATATATATATATATATATATATATATATATATATATATATATATATATATATATATATATACATATACACAGTATATAGACGCTTCTCTACTTATGAACGAGTTACGTTCCGAACAGCTGTTAGTAAGTTCATTTTGTTCGTAAGTTCAACAAAGTCAAATCGTACAGTATTATTTGTTGGTTCATACTAAAACCCAATACTAGTACTGTTACTGTATTTTATAGAGTATTTTATTAGTTCAGATGGTGTATAAGACCTAACATTAAACAAATTATGATAATACAGTAAATGTAGAGTACAATTACAGTTTTCTTATCTTTGAAACTGGTGTCGTAGCTTGTCGTGATGGATGATGAGAGGAGGATGGCGGTGTGGAATAAAGGGGTGGCGGGTCGTCAACGTCTTCTTCTTTTTCGCTTTCTTCAGGAAGGATTTCTTCGGCAAGGATTTCTTCATCACTTTCCTCCTCATTAAGGGAGGAAGCAGCCATTAGAGGTGGGGAGGCTCTTGAGGTTGAAGGCACTGGGGAGCTCTTGAGGCTGAAGGCACTTGAGAAGCTCTTGAAGTTGAAGACACTGGGGAGGATCTTGAGGTTGAAGGCACTGGTTTAAAGAATTTGTCTACGGAAGTTTGCACTGATTTTCTTTTCTTTTCATCATATATGATACAATAACTCTGGAAAGCATCATTGACTATTGTTGCTACTTTTGAGAATCTCTCAACATTGGGGTCCTGATTCTCAAAAACAGTCAACACTTTTTCTAGAAGGGAAAACCCCTCACCCATCAATTTTGTTTCAAACTTCTTTATGGGAACAAGTTCTTCTGTTTCATGTTCTTTTGTTTTTTGCTGTTCTTCCAGTTCCATCAAATCCTCATTTGTCAACTCCTCTGAATGACTGTCCAACAGCTCTTGAAAGTCCTCTTCCCCTATGTCAAGGTTTAACTTTTCACTTATGTCAGCGAGACTTAACGATTTCCTTTTCCTACTCTTCTTGATTAAACCCTCTGAAATCATTTACAAACTGTGGGCATAAGGCCCTCCATATTCCATTCATGTTGATTTCACTTACTTCACACCATGCAGCGTTAATGTTCTTAACACAACTGTAAATGTTGTAACCCTTCCAGAAGTCATGTAAGGTCACATCCGCGTCATTTACCTCGTTTAACGCTTGCCGATATGTACGGCGAGTGTAGTATTTTTTGAAATTTGCTATAACACTGGATGAATGAGCGAAGCTGTGTTAGGTGGTAAATAAACAAATTGAACATCTGGATGGAAATCATCTAAGTACATTGGGTGACCGGGGGAATTGTCCAAAATTTAAGAGAACCTTAAATGGAATGTTGTTCTCTCTGCAGTACAGCTTGACTTCGGGGATAAAGTGAGGGAAAAACCAGTCCTCAAATACAGCAAGAGTCACCAGGGCTTTCTTATTGGCCACCCAGATTACGGGTAGAGAACTTTTTGTGATATTTTTCAGTGCCCGTCGATTTGCTGTCTGATACACGAGGAGAGGTTTTAGCTACATGTCTACCGAACAATTGCCACCCAGCAGTAACGTTAGCCTATCCTTCACTGCCTTAAATCCTGGCATCGTCTTCCCTTCACAGCTGATGTACAATCTGCCTGGCATTTTTCCCGAAAAGGTTGTCTCATCTACATTAAAAATTTGCTGAGGGATGTAACCTCCTTTATCTATGATTTCCTTGAGTGTCTTGGACAATTTTTTGGCTTCTGCTTTGTCAGTGCTTGCTGCCTCACCGCTTACGGACACGTGATGCAAGTTGGCTCGTTTTTTGAAGCGATGAAACCATCCATGACTTGCAACAAATGTTTCATCTTGAGCACTTATGCCAGCCTTAGCCCTCAAGTCATTGAAAAGGCTTTTAGCCTTTTCCTGAATCAGCGTAAGACTAAGCAGTACAGACCTTTGTCTCTGGTGTTCCATCCAGATACCCAGAAGTTTTTCCATTTCTTCTGCTGCCCTCCCCCTTCTCTTACTTAGAATTGTTGACTGCACTGGCACAGCACTTTTCATGTGCTCCATAATTTTGTTTTTGTTTTTCAAAACTGTGCCGATGGCCAAGTGATTCATCTTATAATGGTGCTACGTCAACCATTTTTACACCACTTTCTAACTTCTTTATTATAGCCACTTTAGTTTCCATTGAGATGGCTCGCTGCTTTTAACACTACGACTTTCATCAGTGGCTTTGTGCTTGCCACTAGCCATGATATATTAATGGATGCGGTAAATATTTCATGATAAAAACGGACAAATGAATTGCCACAGGGAAGATGAAATCTTAGCACTAACGTAGGTACAAAGAAACTGGGATGCGTAGTGGCGTCAGCTATGGTTCTGTCTAGCGTGGGTAGCAGCAGAAATTGTAACTAAGTCGAGGCAAGCCCTCACAACAAAAATTAGACTTGCAGGTCACATCCCAGAGTACTCTGAGTAAAAATTGAATTTACGAGCAAGGATGTTCGTATCTTTGAAAGTTCGTAAGTCGAGGAGTGATTGATTATATATATATATATATATATATATATATATATATATATATATATATATATATATATATATGTAGAATCTTCTGGTCACTTTTACCAGACATATTATGTTATTCTAATAGCCACAATACCCTCTTAACTTCTCAAATTCCTCACGTTTTTTGGATATGCTTGTAACTGCAAAGCCGTAAGATCCAAGTGCAAGAAATTGAAGAGACTGTGGTGGCCGGTCACAGGAAACGAACCTGCGTCACCATAATCACAAGGAGGTCACGTTGCCGACCTGACCACGAGAAGGATAAAAGTCTATTACCTCTCATACATACATATACCTGTCGTTTTCAGATATATTTATTAGAGCTGGAGTGGACCCATCCTCACCATCATAGCCAAGTGGGCAATAAAATTTCTTGCGCTTGGATCTTACGGCTATGTAGTTACGAGCATATCCAAAAAAGCGTGAAGAATTCGGGAAGTTAAGAGGGCATTGTGGCTATTAGAATTACACACACACACACACACACACACACACACACACACACACACACTGTGAAATATGGTGATAATCCATTTAGCTGTACACACATGATATTACTGTATGTAGGCAAACTTATCCCCTTCAGAAAATGTACATTTAAAAATCTTGGTAATCCAACAATACTGTAGTTGATGCATATTTTCCAGAAACGCAAAAGTAGTGGCTTCAAGGGAAGCTGTGAATTATGTGTGACTTAGCAAGCTCATCGTCCTTGTGGTACCTAAACTGGGACATTATGCACCTTCCTAATTGCCGTTCGGCTGCCGGCTGGCAAGGATGAACCAATCACGAGTTTGAAATGAAGGGAAGCGGAAATGCCACTAAAGTGACTTATGACTGTCGAATGTGATAATGATCATGATGGGTGGGATTGGGTGGCTTACGGCATACTCGGTTAATCGATTACATTATTTGAACAATATTAGATGCTTGATATGAAGTCTTTTATAACATATGAAGTTCATTATTTTAATGTACTTTAACCCTTAACTTCTATGTTTATTATTATTCATTATGGTTTACCAATCTACATATTTTTCTTCACGTAACGGGACATTGAGCAATTAGGAATGGTTGCAAGAATCTTCCTTTTTATTATTCCTCATATATATAACATTACAATGAGTATGTTTACAAGACATTCTTTTTATTTTCATTAGCCAAAGAATGTCACGATGTCTACCTTTCAAATTCCTAAATGCGCCCAGGTGAGTTTTTAAGTCATTGCCATTACATGGTTTCATCTTTGAGATATACTTATTTCAGTTATATTTATCTAACAGATCGCACAATATATATTACCTTACTTTAAGAATACAATAACAAGTTTGTAATCAATGTATAGGTTTTAGATAGAATGTGATCATGTACTGTTTTCGGTAATCATCCCTCTAAACTGATCTGACTATTAAACTTGCTGTTGTCATATGACTGATGGACAACAGTTTTATAATATAGTGCAGATTAATAATTCCATATCAGCCTGTAAAAAATCAAATGTTAGTTTACAAGAAATGGTTCAGTTCTCTCTTTCAAATAAAGATTTCCTTTAATAAATTCATGAAATGTGGAATTCTTTCACTTTCTCTGTATATCCGGAATAATTTAAGCAGCAACTCTTTAGAATAATGGTCTTTGCATATAATTCAAGACGTATTTCATCACATTCTGATTGAAATGATCAAACTTGACTTAGCTAGTCGTGTGTTTGTAGGCCTCTTTACCTTTAAAAGGGCACACAATAAACAGCCTTTCAGAAAAGACGTAGCCACGTTCCACCTAAAGAAAGCGTTGCCCCATAATGATTGATCCCTTAGGTCTAAGAACGAGGCCTGAAAGCCATTCCTTATGGAAGATCCATTTATCACTCTGCGTGGCTGAGTTACCCGGTAAAGACGTTATCAAGGATCATATAAAAGGAGGATATTGTCCATTATCATGGTATAAAAGGTCCCTGAAGCAGAGTATGGCAGATGGCCAACGACCGTCAAGAAGGCAATAAAAGAGTTAATGTGAAAAGAACTGAAGGAATGGTCATTCCATATAATTATGTTAAGGCAATTATATTACAGTTATCGCAGAAGCATTGAATTGTAGTGTAAAATGATATCAATAAGGTGTCTACTTTTTACTTTCGTGGTAAGTGTGATAATGACTAAATGTTCATGTCTATATATATATATATATACATACATACAGTATATATATATATATATATATATATATATATATATATATATATATATATATATATATATATATATATATATATATATATATATATATATATATATATATATATATACACACACATATATATATATATATATATATATATATATATATATATATATATATATATAAGCAATAAGTCACCAAACTGCACGTGACAAATATATACATAGACAACCACATGAAAGGTGAAAATTAAAGACCAGGTACCAAGCGCTTTCGTGTATTGCGTACACTTCTTCGGGGTACAAAGTAAAATAAATAAATAGAGACGTAAACAAGAAAACTTCACAAAACAAAGTGGCTCTTGGTACCTGGTCTTTAATTTTCACCTTTCATGTGAAGTTGTCTACGTATATATATATATATATATATATATATATATATATATATATATATATATATATATATATATATATATATATATATTATATGTGTGTGTGTGTGTGTGTGTGTGTGTGTGTGTGTGTACATATGGGTGTATTTACATACATACATACATATATACATACACACTTTTATATAATATATATATATATATATATATATATATATATATATATATATATATATATATATATATATATATATATATATATATATATATATATATATATATTAAAAGGCATTCGCTGATAATCGCATAGCGCTTTTCAATTTTGCCGGCTCTGAACCCTACCGCATATTTCATATATCTTCTTTACTTCATCTTATTTCATTCTTATTGAAGTTCTTTTGCCTTAATTACATTTCCTGGCCGCTTCAGACTCCCTTTTCTGTCTTGAATTTCGACTGTCGCTTTAGCCTGATGATGATGACTTGTATCTCAAAATACTACTTTCCTCACAACTTCAAACATTCAGTCTTATAAACCTCATTATCTGTGGTGCATCAATATATTGTGATCGAAAATAATGAGTAAAAAAGCCACAATAATGTAACTGATAAACTGTATTTTTCAAGATACTCCACTTCTGGCTTTCCCAACTTATACCTGAATTTTCTCTTTGAGAACTAAACATTCTCAGCAGGCAAGGCACTTCAGAGCAATTCGTCTTTGCCATTATCCCAAAACTCGACTAATCTAATGAAGTTTTTCGGGATCTTGAAAAAGATTGAATTTGTTAACAAATATCTTGTGTATTCAGTTAACAGTTATTACGTTTCTGAACAGTTTTCTTAAAATAATTTTATTCTTAAATGTTATGACTTCGTTCCTCATGTAATAGAACACGAATTTGGTCGCTACATTTCTAGTATTAAACGTGCATAGAATATTATCTTATGAGTGAATAACGGTTCCACACATGTTACATGCAACCTTGAACCATTTCCTTGAATATAAATACCTCAGAGCATTTCTGTATGTTTGGATAGCAAATAATATTAGATTTGGTCAAAGGGTGAATGGTTTCTCATTCCATTCGGTATCAAAGCAACTGCAATCGAGATTTCATGGAGGTTGGTTCAGCGAAGTTTATTCACAGATTCCATCTTGCAACACTGCGATAAGGCTAATAAGCTATTTTAGTGATATTCTGTTTTGACAGTTACCCTATTGATTATACCTTGTTAGTTTCAATACACTATTTTTATTCTTAGTCTGACATTCGACACAAGTTGTGTTAAATGCATTATCCTTAATGTACTGACTTATACGGGATGTGCATAAATTAGTTTAGACCGTTCAGAAAGAAAACAGCAATCGATTGTACACGATTATTCTCATAGAATAAATCATTAAAGAAAAAAGCCTCGATGGCCAGGTCGGTTAGAGCAGCAGCTCGGACTTCTTAGAGGTCTGTGTCGCAGGTTCAAATCCGCAGCCGACCGGTCAGAGAGGTGGACACATTGCTATCCGTGTAGACATCTCGGGATTATGTATGTAATCAACAGATAGGTTTGCTTACAGCAAATGGGTTTACAGACTAATACACACACAAACAAAGCCACTCCAACATCTTCTAAAACATAACAGACACCTCACACGTCTCGACTGTCGACCTAACCGTGCAATGACTCCTCGTTGCTGGGAGAAAGGGCGCTGGTGACTGGTACAATACATGTACATACGCTACCGGGGTTTAAGAGATGACAGGCAGGGCAGCCGATCAAGGCTACAGTCTACCCCAAAGCTAAATCAAAGTCCGTCAAAAAGAAGGCATCAAGCTTACCTCATACAAATGGGAAAACAAGCACGTTAAAAGAAGGAGAATAAATATTTAAAGAAAATCAAGAGATGCAAGAACGTATGTCATTTCAAAACAGCTGTCCGTAGCTGTTTTCGCTGGAATAGTAAGAATGAACTGAATAACAACATAACATAAGAATACAGTCAGATGGCTTTCAAAACTTGCATTTGTGTCAAGTACTTGGCTAGGAGTATTTTTTGTGTGACCTGACATAAATTAGATGGGCAGTTTAACTATTTGTAAATGGTAGCAGTAAAAGAAATTTTTGCCAAAAATATGAAGGATTAACCCATGCCATAAATTCCGTTTTGTGAGGTATATCGTAAAACTTGCAACTATGGTAGAGTAGTATGTTACAGCCTCACTTCGGAACGTTAGAAAAAAATATGGAATGAGAACAATTCAAGTTTCCCAGATTTACAAGTTAAACAATAATTGAAAACTAAACATAAGTCGAAATCTGGTCTTGAGCTAAAAGAATAAAATTTTTTTTTTCCCAATACATTAGTCATTTAAATTAAAAATCTTGTAATGTAGTCTCATAATGTAGTTTTTCTATGAACCAGTGCAATACACATAAACACATAATCTATGAGTCATTATATATATATATATATAATGTATATATATTTATATATATATATTTATATATATATATATATATATGTTATATATATATATTTATTTATCTGATTTTCCCTCCTTCCCAACTATATATAGGATCACCTTTCTGACCTATATATAATATATATACAAATCCCTTGGCTATATATATATATATATATATATCATATATATATATATATATATATATATATATACGAGAGGACATTGGAGGACCCATTAAGAGGAGGCTGTCAGATGTGTCAAAATACAACCATTGCTGGCGGACAGTGGCATATACACAGGCCCTGGTAAACCAGTGATGAGCTAGTCCCTCTTCAGAAGTCTCACTGCTAGCATAACCCATGCTAGTCCCCTTTCAGATGTCTCCTGGCTTGCTTGTAGACACTCAGCTCAATGTACTTCTGAAGACACACTGCTAGTATACCCCACACTAGCTATCTCTACAACTCCACTCTACGATGCCACCCTACTGGCACCACACAGGCACACACACACATCATCGCTAGTCGACCTTACTCTACTACTCTAGTCTTCTCACCCGACTTCACGCCACTGGACACCCTCTGCTAGCTGCCTCCCAAAGACGTCACCTTGCTGAATTACCTGACGATGTCCCCCTGTCCAGAAGTCACTGAGAGACTTTCGTTCGAGTCCTAATCAAAATAGTTCCTACGACGAAGGTTGCCGTATCCTGCCACGCACCTCCACGTGCTGATGCCCTACAAGTCTACCTTCATCGTATTTCCCTCTGGTGGGGGAACCTTGAGTGACAACACTTTCACTGATGGCCTACAGCAGAACCCTGGCTCCACGAACCTTACTACTTGTCCACAGACCTAAGGTAATGTGATCGGAAGTTGTTTGTCAGCCCCTTACCTATAACCTACCTGTACTAATATACCTGTTCCCCTATTTCCTGTAGCCACAGTCCTGATCCTCTCCCTCAAGAGATTCCTGTGTTTTGATTGTGGTGGAATTCTAATCAATAGTGACATAATCTGACTTTCATTCACATACTTTTGTTAACTTGTAATCATTACATAAGAGAGTGCCCTAATGTTTTGCCTATGTGGATTCATTGTCATTTTACTTGATCCCATTCATATGTGTTCAACTTTCTTGCTCTTGCAGATCTGTGACATTGAGTCCCTGTTGTGTGGTATCAACTGTAGGTCAATGGTGCCACCTCCCTGCATATCCCCGTGCCATATCTGGTTAAGATATCCGGACTATCAACAGTGCAACGTTCTCTCTCATTGTACCCCCTACTGTGCATCTTTTGGATCCTCCCTGATATTCATTGCTTGCTAGCCTAAGAAAGGCCCAGAGTGTAAGATTTGTGGTTGTGGCAATGTGCTTGAGTACTTTGTGATTCTTTTGTGTAACATAATTCTTGACATTGCCACAGAGCTCCATTGATAGCCTCTGTACATGTTTTATCTTCTGATTGAATTAGTGAATTATACTATTTAGTGGACATCTTAAGTTTACCTCCAACCCTTGCATTTACTGGTACATTTGAGTATTTTTCACTTTCAACTTTTTCCTGTTCACTGGACTGCAGCCACCCTCAGTCAGGTGTAGTTATCAGAAATCCTATTTAGAGCCACCTTTCCAAACACATGGTGCATGAACATGACAGTGGCGACCGTGCCAGGATCCTTAGAACTTGGTACAAGCCACAATAATTATTTAAAGTAAAATTCAGAAACCCTTGCAACTCAGTCAACTAGCAAATCAGTTTTGACTGGCTAAAGCTGAATTCCTCTTACCAAACAGCACATTTCATTGGCATAACCTGTTTTGGCACCCGTTGACTACAGCATGCAAAAGTAAGTGCAATTTTCTTTCGTATCGTGTGTTTTAGCATTTTCCATTCACGAGTGTTTAAATTTAGTGCCTCACACAAGGTTGCATTTCCTGTGTATCAGAGTAGCCTTGAGCATGAGTTGCCATTTGCTACTTGCCTGTACCTTAACTGAGTCTAAGTACAGTGTTTATGAGACTTTATATCTCAGTTTACTTGTCCAGTGTTTAGTAACAACAGTGATAACTCAAGTTAATAATTCAACAAATCCAGGAAAGTGTGCAATTCCCAAGTGAGAGAGTTCTGTGATCTTTATGCTGTGAAAGCCTTCTTTCTGGTAACCACGTGTATCTGTCATCTCAGAAGGACAAATAGTTGATCATCTCAGCGTATACATCTGTTGTGCGTACATGAGTTCGTGTCATCCGCCCAGCAGAATCAAATCAAGTATTTAAAAGATGTTTATTTCTTATGGTCTTTTAACCCAAGTGGATGTAAGTTATGTATCTGTTTATCATGCATTTTGTCTGTTTTCAATTTTTAGTATTAATGCTTAATTTGTTGAGATTCGGTTAGTGATTGAATAATGATGTTACATGTTGGTGTGATCATAGAGAAAGACAGACGCAAACCTTTGCAATGTCTAATCTAAATTCTTGAGAAGTAATATAAATGGAATATGAGAATTTCTATTTTATTAGCCATAATCAGATTTTTAGTTGTTTATCTTGAGTTGGCAACAATTTCATTTATGATGCATTTTAATCTTTGCTTTGTTTATTCATTGCTTGTTGGGTTGCTTTAAATTAACTATTTTTGTAGTAGTTTCTCATTTGTATGACCCATTTGATTTCTTTAATGACGAATCAAGTCAAACTGTCTGAGAGAGAGAGAGAGAGGGGAATTTACCAGAGCTGAGAGAGAGAGTTCATTGACATCGCTGTTAAAAGAGAGAAAACTACTTTAGACCTGGGCTGCTGCGGTTGTTACATATCCATATCAGTCTATCAAATTAGTAATGCTCCCTGATAGACAAATTCAAGTAATATAAATATATGTCTACTTCCGTGTTTATCTGGCATCTCTGTGTTTAATGTAAGTTCATCCAGTCAAACTGTCTAGCTGAGAGTTCATTGAGCCTACTACTTTACCTGGGCTGCTGCCGATAGACTTCCTGAAATCTTTGACAGTTTGCCTTTAACCTTTAACCTTAGCTCACTAGAAAGTCCACTTGCAAGGGTGCTCATTTGTTGGTATATTTGATTTCATTTTATTTCAGATTTTATTAACTTGCTTACTGAATGTGGCAAGACCTTATGAACTAAAACCTTCCCTCCTTCTTTACGAGAACAGTGTTTGCTTATACTATATGAATTGTGCATACCTTTGAAGCATATATAAAAACTGATATTATACGCAAACTAAAAATGATTTACTTGTGCACAAACTCATTACGACTAGCTATTGTGTATGTTCTGCTTAGTTTGCTTAGCAGTATACTGTACTGCAGTAGGACACCAGTTGTCTGTGCTGAGTGTTGAAGGATATCCTACCCTGATAACTTGAAGTTGTTGCAAGTTGGGTCTCTTGGCAAGAGACTGACATTGTTGAGAAATTCCTAGGACCTTTGTTTGGAAACAGTGCACTTTTGTGTGCTGCATTTTATGTTCTCTTAACCTGTTATGCACCTTTTAGGGTGCCTGCTTGTGTTGAAAGTGTTGTGGGAACATTGCTGTGCTTCTGTTGAAACATCATACGCACATCTTAGTGTGCAATTGCCTTAAGCATTTTGGGGAAGTGCCACTGCTGTCCTTTAGGGGCACTGCCTTGTGTTTTGAGAACCTCTACGCACCTGGCAGCGCTGTTTGAAGCTTCGTGATTGTTTAGCACTAGGAGTGCTACCATGTTGCTAACATCCTACATCTTGCAAGACCTACCTACACGCCTTTCCAGGTGCCAACACGCTCATCCAAGCTCCCTACCTATGTACCTTTCGGTGCCATTGTGCTCACCTTGAGCTTTACCACGCACCTTTGCCAAAGTGCTCACCTGAAGGAGCTATATACATATGCACCTTTTTGGTGCCAACCCGCTCACCCGAGCAACCTTACCTAAAGTAGGCTGCCTTCTAATTTCCCACCTGCTTGAGTGCCTCATACTGAATTCAGTACTCTGGGATTACTGCACATGGGTGCTTTACTTGCCTGTTAGATATTCACACTCACTCACCCTGAATGATACACATTTGTGCCCCCTGCCATCTTCTGTGGAAAGCTTGCATATCTATAATGTCCTCATATGTCGAAGATGTACAGTGTTTCCAGGGACTTGCCCTGGAATGGAACCTCTGTGGAGATGCCCTCACCACCTGGGTTGACACCAGCTGGCTAGAGCTCAGCAGGAGAGAGAAGGCCAGTATGCTCATGAACTATCTGTCACCCAGTTCTGGGCTGCAAAACCAGTAGCTGTTGTCCCTTCCTCTGTCCTGCAGGGAGTAAACAGCCTGGTCCAGGCATGGACCAATGAAGAACCCAAAACATGGTTAGACCACATCAAACAAGTCTTTGCAAACTACCAACCCAGCCCCAGTGAGACAGCCCTTATCCTAAATAGACACATCCAGGGAAAAGGTTTCATTGCTCTGCATTCGTCTGCCGAAGAACAAGGAGACCTCACTGCAGTTACACAAGCCATCATGCAGGCGTACAAGATAACCCAGAAGTGAAGACAAAACTGGTGGAGCTTGCCTAAGAACGTGGGACAGACAGGGACAGACTGAACATATTTCAAAGACAAAAACCATAACAGATGGATGGAATCTCTCTCTGAAAAAACTTATGATACTGTCCTCGAGAGGATGAAGATCGAGGATTTCTCTATTGTGCCCCCAATGCCCTTGCAACATACTTGCATGAAAGGCACCCCACCACTGTCACTGAATGCTGCTGACTCGCTGACGTGTAGGAGACACATCGTCCTCACCTGATAAATCCTTCTGGACACATCTCAGCCACTGCTCATCCAAGGAGTGGTCCCACGACAAAACTGTTTCTATGCCATATCTGCAAGAAGGCTGGGCATAGGGCAGAGCAGTGTCCCACCAAACAAGAGAATCACCACAAACCCTGAGCAAACCAGCTCTGGAGCGCAGAGGGTGCCTCCTGAACCCAGAACTGCCCTACTGCCACCCCGACAGGATCAGGTCCTAAGTGGGATTATAGCAAAGACGTACGCAAGGCCTGTCAGAAAGTTGGTCATGCATCTGCACACCTCAACGAACACTGTACAAATGATAGTCAGTACACATGGGTCCACCAAATGGATAGGATTGGACCATGTGGCTATAGCTCCCATTAATGGCTCAGGACCGGCCAGTGTGCTCACGAATATTGTTGACACAGGGTGGGAGATCAGTCTCATACGGAGAAGTCAAGTGCCTCCTGAAGCCTCTATTTGGGAGGATGAATGCATTTCCATCCGTTGGTTCAATGGACACACCTTTAATCTGCCTACTGTCTGCCTCACTGTCGCTTATGGCGACCCCTCACAGACTCAAGAACATCAGTTTGGAGTAACCAAAAAGCTCACTAATGGACATCCCCTGCTGTTAGGGCAGGATTTCCTACAATGGAGAGACTTGCAGGTCTCTCTTGATACATGACAGTAGTGCCTACAGAACCAAAGGGAATTTCCTTCCGCTATGCTTGCCTAACAGAAGGCCTCTACCAGTGCTGGATGGCCCTACTTTCTTCCCAGAACCTGCAGATCCATCCTGGCCCCTTTGCCAACACCTCGCATAACCCAAGAGGAGCCCTTGCCTCCTGAAATCAGTGACAATATAAGTGCCATCCAGTGCCACTTTCTCCCAGATGTCTGCCATCACCATGGCACCCTCTACCGATTCCCACCTCAGCTGGGAAGACAGGGTCCTTTATGGGCCTGAACCTGAACCTTTCTCCCTTGAGATGACACCTCATATCCTGACGACACTTATTCTTACTAACCCAGGTGTCACTGATCCCATCTATGAGAACCATGTCTCCAAACCCATGTCCATAATACTTGAACAGTGCCAGATTTATCTGTTGCGACAGGTGAGCCTATATGGAGCAGCATGCCTGTAACTAGGCCCTGACTTAGTGCCAGTGGGGCAGCACCCTACAGATCTCCCTCCCAGAAATCCTCATTGTGTCTTCAGTTCACTGCCAGTGCCATTTGCGAGCCCTGAGCAGTGCCCTGCTTCATCCTACTCAGACGTTGAGCCCCTCCTACAGCAACCTACAGTGTCTGGCCCAACACTACTGCCCGTGCCAGCACACAGCAACGATCTCCCTGCTGGAGAACCCCAAGATGATGCAAAGCCCCTGCTAGTGACACTTGCGTGCACTGAGCAGTGCCACACTCCATCCATCCTGGGTGTTCAGACACATTCCATTTCAACTGAGCATGGCCCTGCTGAGATGACAGTGCCAAACAATGATTCAATTCCTGTGTCTGGTCCTGCTTGTATATCAGACCCAGAGCACCCCAGAGGCTTCCCTACAAGAGATCGCAATCCGGACCCCCTCTCTGCGCCTGGCTTAGTTCCACTACCAGTGCTGGACAGAGAGCCAAACAGAGGTTTAAATGAACTTTTTCCGGGTTCCCATGACCACAGTGGAAAATCACCCAAGGGTGTGGCCTCACAACCCATGCCTCTGCTGGTCCTTATTACCTGTGAGCCTCAAATGCCCACCAGACTTTCTGCCTCTTTCCCCATGTCCTTACAGAAAGATATTCTGATGGGATTGATTAGAGCTGTTACTGCTCCTGTTGTCACAGCCGCAGGAGTACACAGCACTTCAATAACTTCTCTGGATTCAGCTTCACTGATCCTGGCTAAAAACGTAAACCATCACTTCAAAAGAGGACACCAAAAGAAGAAACACTGGCATAGGCCACCCAGGTAGCCTAGGAGCGTTACCTAGTTCTCACAGACCTGGTGCCAGCCTGGCACAGTGACCCCAATTTTTCTGACTACTTTGGCACCGTAATTCAGAGTTGATGCCAAGTTACTCCCTTTTCTCTAACTCTTTGTAAAAATGTCATTGATATTCAGAGTGTGCCCAGATGCCCTCACTGTGATGCTGAGACCCTGATGGTCTCTGATGATTGAAGCTACCTAATGAGTCAGGTTTTCACATTTACCAGTGACTGATGCATATTACAGAGGCGGCGACCAAGTAATTCCTACATTCCAAGTTTTGTATCTTATACTTTATCCCTGTTATTTATAAGTCTACTTTACTTACCCTTACCTTATGTTCACACGTGTTAGCAGTAGCACATAAACTTCTGTATGGGTTAACAAGAGTGCCTACTTACTCATCAGACATGATTGTCTCATCCAACCAACCACAATCCATATATCAGACTTCAGATAAATTTGTATGCTATGATTGAAAGTCTGTTATAATGTTCATTTTATATTTGCCTCTAATTGTTTAGTCCTGAAATAATAATCATGTACTTGAGACATTTTAGATGAGAGAGAGTTGCTTTAATCAATCAGTGAAGATCTTTTCTAGACGTTCACACCTTAAAGAGGTGTGTAACATCTTAATTATGCGGGAAGGTGTCACAAATGTCTTTGCCGTTTGTTGTGATTTTCCCTCTTGATTTTCGCTTATAAGTTAAAGTAAACTATTTTTCATTTTCCCAACACGAATTAATGTACATTTCAAAAGAAGTACTAGTTGTTTTGATGTTTTTGCACCAAGTGTTCCCATGTTTTCCCAGGCTCAGTTAAGCCAGTGCAGGTGTCTAATGAGAAACTAAGTACAGGACCCTACCGTGAGTCATTACTAATCTGACCTGACACTAGTAATGTGGCCCTAAGGTGACATTTTTAGCAGCTGCTTGCAAGTAGCATGCCCCCTTTGAGAGTTCCTTCTATTGTTACTATTGTTCTCAATTCCCCAGTCACACATGTCCCTTTGCATTTTTTTGACTTTCCCCTCCTTCCCAACTACCTGCACTGCCATCAAGGGTCACCTTTCTTGACCTGACCCACGCACCTGTGGCTCCGCCTACTAACACCTGCATCCTGCCTACAAATCTCTTGACTCTCCCATCTAATTGTCACCCCACTGACACCTCTTCTCTTAAACCTTTATCTGACCGCCATACAATGACCTTTCTAGGTACCTGGCCGGAATAGCAACACTCCCTGCAAAGTAAGACAATGGAGGACCCATTAAGAAGGGGCTGTCAGAAGTGTCAAAATACAACCATTGCTGGCGGACTATGGTATATATACTGTTCCCGGCAAACCACTGATGCACTAGTCCCTCTTCAGAAGTCTCACTGCTAGCATAACCTATGCTAGTACCCCTTTAGATGTCTCCCTGCTTGTAGACACTCAGCTCAACCTACTTCTGAAGACACACTGCTAGTATACCCCATGTTAGCAACCTCTACAATGCCACTCTACGACGCCACCCTACTGGCACCACACACACACACACACACAGCACACACATCACAGCTAGTTGACCTTATGCTACTACTCTAGTCTTCTTACCCGACTTCATGCCACTGGACGCCCTCTGCTAGCCACCTCCCACAGACATCACCCCGCTGAATTACCTGATGACATCCCCCTGTCCAGAAGTTACAGAGAGACTTTTGCTCAAGTCCTACTCGAAATAGTTCCTACACTGCCTACGCCGAAGATTGCAGTATCCAGCCACTCACCTCTGACCGCTGATGCCCTACTAGTCTACCAGCACCCCTACCTTCGTGTTATTTCCCTCTGGTGGGGTAACCTTGAGTGACAACACTTCCACTGATGCCCTGCGGCAGAATTCTGGCTCTACGAACTTCATGTCTTGTCCACGGGCCTAAGGTAATGTTGTAAAGTCCCTGCTGAGTGAGTTTCTCTGATGAACAACCCGTTTTCTTCAATATTGCTCCTATAGGATCGGGTCAAGCAGAATCAGCCATATTTTTCCTATATAAATTTGCATCTACTGCTTCTTTTGCCATGTGTTAGAATTTTATGTCGATCCTGTCAACTCACTTTTTACATTACTTGTATTTATCCATTGTAACTATTGCTGAGAGTAATTGACCTCAGGTCACTGAAATTCTATTGTAATGACGTCTGCATGGTGCTTTATAAGCGGCCTGGTTCTGAATAAAGAAGCAGTACCTTTCCTCCTGCTCATTATTTTCCACGGACTTAAAATGTAACTGGGATGTTGTTTGTCGGCCCCTTACCTATAACCTATCTGTGCTTATATACCTGTTCTCCTGTTTCCTTTACCCACATTCCTGATCCTCTCCCTCAGAGATTCCTGTGATTTTGATTGTGGTGGAATTTTGAACAATAGGGACATAGTCTAACTTTCATTCGTGTACTTGTGTTAACTTGTAATCATTACTGAAGACAGTGCCCTAATATTTTGCCTCCGTGGATTCGTTGTCATTTTACTCGATCCCATTTGTATGAGTTCAACTTTCCTGCTCTTGCAGATCCGCGACATCGAGTCCCTGCTGTTTGGTATGAACTGTAGATCAACAGTGCCACCTTCCTGCATATCCAGGTGCCATATCCGGTTAAGATATCTGGACTATCAACAGTGCAACGTTCTCGCTCATTGTACCCCCTACTGTGCATCTTTTTGCTCCTCCATGATATCCATTGCTTGTTAGCCTATGAAAGGCCCAGAGTGTAATATTTGCAGTTGTGGCACTTTGCTTTAGTACTTTGTGATTCTTTTGTGTAACGTAATTCTTGACAGTGCCATGCACGGAGCTCCATTGATAGCTCCTGTACAGTACATGTTTTATCTTCTGATTAAATTAGTGAATTATACTAGTTAGTGGACATCTCAAGTTTACCTCCAACTCTTGCAATTATTGGTAAATTTTGAGTATTTTTCACTTTCAACTTTTTCTGTTCACTGGACCGCAGCCACCCTCAGTCAGGTGTAGTTATCCCAACTTTCCAAACATCCAACGGCAAAGGGAATTTTTTTTAGTTGATAATAAGTTCGTCGTCCCGTGGGCTCGAACCAGCGAAGTGACAAGAATACACACACACATTAACCCACACAAGTGAGGTATAAGTGATATCGGACAAACAAACAGTCGAACACAAGAGACGATATCCACCCACGTGTAATGTATTTATGACTTTTTTTTACATCACACACACACACACACACATCCACACAAAGGACGTTTGTAGCTTACTGATGGTATATGAATCACGGTGACATATATATATATATATATATATATATATATATATATATATATATATATATATATATATATATATATATATATATATATATATATATATATATATATATAAATATATATATATAAATTATATATATTTCAGAATCTCAGAAGAAAACTGCAGTTAATCGACCAATATAACTGTTCTGGTCTCAAGTCCTGAGACATTGCATTCGGGAAGCTGATGGGGAAATATATATATAAAATAAAATTTAAAATATAAAATTTAGGCTTTATTTCAAAATGAAAGACTTTATTTAATGTGACTGTCTTTGGAAAACAAATCTAACTTCATATTTTCCCTTATGTAAAAAAAACCGCATCTGGAAAGCATATCGATTACAACTAGTTGAAGTTAGCATTAGAGACTTACTATACAGTATACTAAGAATATTATGAGAATCAATGATGAATGAAGAAAAGTTCGCAGTTCTTATTTTAATTGTTTCCACAGGGATTCTAAGATAATATATGATTTCTTATAATAACCAAAATTTAATTCATATGTCATTATGAGCAAATGAAAAGCACTTGATAGAGTACAGTATATTTGAGGAAAATCACAAATTCAAAACCAGAAAAATTGACTCAATCAATATTGCTATAATACGATAACGATGGATGGGAAAGTTATTTTTGTTTTTAAATATAATTTGTAGGTTCATAAATTGAGATTAAAAAAACATTCATCGGAAGGCATTTCGTTCTAATGAGATACCTGTAAGTTACAGGTCTGACGCAAACAAATAAAGGTTTTATCAATGTGAATAAAAAAAAATGATGGATAGACAGGAGCAAAAATGAAGCCTTTGTAGTGGTCAAAAATATATCTAGACCCAGGACCATTACGAGA
This sequence comes from Macrobrachium rosenbergii, assembly GCF_040412425.1. NCBI lineage: Eukaryota > Metazoa > Arthropoda > Malacostraca > Decapoda > Palaemonidae > Macrobrachium > Macrobrachium rosenbergii. The sequence goes on from NC_089781.1 coordinate 29,485,398, forward strand.
AACTTCTGTATAAAAATGCTCCGTGCGGAATTGACTTGTTATCGTACAACACCAACCAAGAGAATTCAGCATTAGCTATAGTCTAGTAATATTCTTTTCACTGCAGACAAAAACTATGTGAATTTAAAAATGCGAAAGCGACCAATCTCCACAAATGTTTTATAACAATGTGAAAAAAGAATCATTCTTTAGCAGGATGCAAATGTCATTTTCACTAGTTTTGCTTTAGTTAAATGGAAAATATGATAATACATCTCTCTGATGTAAAGTTAATGCAATAATTGCATTTCTGTAAAAATAAAAGAGCGAGTTATTGTAAAAGAAAGTTTGTGAAATAAATGGACATTTTTCGAAAATTTTTAGCAGATGAAAATGTAGCTTTTGATCAATTCAGCACAGTAATTTCTTGTGCATATTTCAGATGGAGGAAGTGCATTCACTTTTATAAAAAGACAATCAGTATATCCTCACCGTATATGATTAATATAGACTGCTGTTAGTTTTATGAAGGAATTTACAGGCCAAAAACCTACTGTACATATCTCTAGATTCTCAGGAATATCTTATGGCGAACCATACAGAGAAGCAGCAAATGGCCTAAATAAGATTTATAATTTGCTTTAAGCGGAGAATTGTGAATAACCAAAGATATATAGATGCAATTTTTTTTATAGAACCTCGGAGTAGGTGGATACATACCGGGTTAATACAGCAAGCTGGACGGTGGACAGAACTCAATATCTAATGATAACCAGAATAATTTGTTCTAAATGTACATAGTCTTTCTTTGCTTCTTTTTGAAATCATGCATACCGGATCCAGCATTTATTTCGTGAGCTTGAGCAAGCTGCCACTTGAATCAAAATAAATAATGGCATCGTAATCGTAGTCATTTACGAAAATTAAATATCAAGATTGCGTGCCCTGGATTTTTGCTGTCAGAAACCATTCATATATATTGTTTGCTTGTTGAAAGAACGAGCGAACTAACGATGTAAAAGTGATAAAAATAAAAAAATTTAACCGTCTTGAAAAGCATGTTTAATATATTATTATTAAAGTTGAGTCAAAATCTTTAGTGCACTCAAGAATCATCTTACAAATATATGCAATGGGGCTCTAGTGCTTCATTTCATAATGGCGATAAAGCTTTTCGGTCAAAGTGGTTTCGTTGTTAATTTATCATCTGATTCTGAATGAATTGTTACTATAACTGAAAACCTGTACATTCTGTGTCATTACGTTCTCGACGTAATTCAGAAAGTTCATTACGTATTCTTCTGCATGGGATTTATTTTAATAACCGAATTGACACAGTCTGAAAAACGTTTATCATGATGACTACTTTAGGAAAAGTAAAAAATGCGGAAAAAGTAAAAGGTCAGGAAGAAAATGATTGTGAATTATAGTTTTAAAGATAAAACTTCAAAGAAAAAGAAAATGAAAAAAAAATGGGAAGATCGAGGCAAGAGAATTCAGCAGGAAATGAGTTCGAGTGAATATTCAACAGAAGACAGAATAATTTAAGGGATCATACGTGAAAAAATGTATCCCAATAAAGTAAAAAAAAAAAAAAAAAAAAACCGCTATACTGAGAAAGGATAGCAAGTCTGCACGGCGATTTAGAGAAGAAATAAGAAGCAAACTATCCGGAAAAAGGGAATAAACTCCACCGTAAAAAACAGTCACGTACACCTCCGGAAGAGGGGAGGTCGTTTATCAAATCCTCTTGAGGCAAAAAAAAAAAAAAAAAAATTGAAGAGAAAAGAAAAAGAAGGAAGACGGACGAAGGAATTGACAAAAACATCAACTCAAAATGATTGCAAAACTTCAACTTCGGCAGCGTCAACGAAGGAGACATGTTGGGGTACGTCACTCACAGCTGCTTTTTTCGACAGCGGAAATGTCTTTGACATGAAAAAATGAGGCAGGTTACGTGTACCAGAAGAAGGATGAAAATAGAAGGAAGTATTTTCCCTTAGTATGTTTCATTTGCTTATTTAAGAAGACAATCCTTATTTTCTATGCTCTGTAATACACATACACACAAGCATTACTCGACAAGTAGTCAACGTTTTGTCATAGTTGCTCCTATGAATTACTGGGTAAATACATAATCGAAGGCAATATAAAAGGATGATAATTTCTTTCACCATAGTATGTAAGGATCTTGAAGCAGGTATATAGAAATACACTACTGTGCATTTCAGGGTCTTGTCTAATTGATTTTCGTCGATAAAATCTTACCAAAGCACCGGATATGGATCGTATTTTCGAAATAACTATTTGAAGTCACAGCCTAATTAGCAAAAATATGCAGTGATGTCTAATGCTGATATTTAAGGTACTTATCAGCGTAAATCAAAGAAATTTAAAGGGGAAACTTAGCTAAATCTAGCAGACTCGTAGGTAGAGGCTAGTAAAACGTCATTACTGAAGGGCCTCCCACTCATTGATACTGCAGTATGACGTACTTTACTAGACATGCACTCTCTTTCTCTCTCTCATCTTTTCGATGAGTCATGTTTCTAAGTAGAGTACAATAAGGGAATAGGCATCAAATGAGAATATTAACTTTGTAATACAGTTCCATGGCGCAATTCACGTTTCCTTTAACTTAAAATGTGCACCAAGTCTTACAGCAACACCCTCTGTGAAAACCATTGTTACCCTGGAGTTTGTTGCTTCATACTGTCTCCTCAAAAGTTCTGGTTCACGTGTACCTGCTTAGTCCTGCTGAATGAATATAACATAACGCAAGTGTTCTAACCTTAACTTCCTTAATGCATGATCAATCCCACAATAAATCCACAGTGCTTGGTATAGCACACTACTTCCCCTTCATTATTTTATTTGTGTGCCTCTGTGTCAGTTTTGTTGTTTCTATGCGCTTGATTCATTTACTTGGAACTGACACTAATGTTTGTTGTAGGGCTGCTGAGTGGTTACCAGTGAGTCTATTTATTTATGTATTTTGGTTTTATCTATTTATTATATTTTTTATATTATTTTGATGATTTCATTTACATATTTTATATATATATATATATATATATATATATATATATATATATATATATATATATATATATATATATATATATATATATATATATATATATATATATATATATATATATATATATTTTCATTTAATCATAACATATATTGTATATGCTGAATGAAATCATAACTACATTGTAGTGCTAAATGAAACTCGTAGCTCATAATGGTCCAAGCGCTTGGGCTATACCATAGATTTTTATAATCCACCAATCCATTGATTATACTGAACTTCATTCAAATTTAAGGAAATATGAAATAAAAAAAGCAAATATTGTAATATAAAATTATGTAAAAGGATATGCTGTTGTTTGTTAAAGATTAAGCCAGCCTTGCGTGAATCAGGGTCTTGTGCTTTGAGCAAACCGTAAGTGAAGAACTTTCGATGGAAATAGAGAAAATAAACTTTCGACAATCATCGCGTATCCTACTCAAAGTATTGCTTATCGTACAAGAAGGTCAAATATTTGTTTCTACGATCATTATCATACTACTGGGAACCCTGCTATTACGACTGATGTCATAGTTTACGTCACAACTAACCTCTCTCTCTGGGCGTTTACTAAATTTAGGTGAGTTTCCCTTTAAATTTCTTTGATTTACTCTGATAAGTGCCTTAATTATCCACATTAGACATCACTGCATATTTTTGCCAATTAGGCTGTGGCTTCAAATAGCTATTTCCAAAACATGATCCATATCCGATGCTTTGTTAAGATTTTATCGACGAAAATCTATTAAACACGGCCCTGCAATGCACAGCAAGTATAGCCAAAAACAATAAGGTAATAGAATAATGAATGATGAGAGCTCAACTAAACGAGTACCTTAGTTACGAAGAGAATGCGTTCATTCTTTATTTTCATATCAGACTTTTTATAGCAGAAAACAGATTTATTTGCCAAGGGTAATGATGTAAATTAAAAATCAAACAGTCATAGAGCACATTTTGCTGCAGTCTGTAGTCGGATCGTTACATTTACTTAACATACTTATAGTTAGGAGGTTTCTCGCAATTCTTAGGCATTATGAAGTGGTTAGCTTACATGAATACCTTTACATAAGAGCTTTAGAGTTCATATTTAATAATTAGTTGTAATTTGTTGTCTCATGATCTGATAACGTAGCTGACGTTCAACCAATCAACTCAATGTACCGCTTGTTTCGAATGTTGTAAGAACATGACCAAATACAAGGAAATATAATGTTTATACAGTATATACAGTATATATATATATATATATATATATATATATATATATATATATATATATATATATATATATATATATATATATATATGTATATATATATATATTGTGTGTGTGTGTATCTATTTATAGGTTTAAAGCACTATCAAATAAGTTATAAATTCACTTAAGAACACATGCAAAGTGGAAGACCTTTCATATTTCTGATAATTGACTTTGCCAAACCAACCGGCGGAAGTCCTCATCAATGAACCCAATGGGCCTGATATCCTCCATCGCTCAGAGTCCGACGTTTCTGACAGATTTTCATTGACTTGAAATGCAGTTGGAATATTAGATTGGCTCCTGTCACACGCAGATCCGTCGATATCCGGTGACAAAATGCCCATTGAGGCCTAACAAAGTAAAAACGTCATATCGTGCAAATCATTCGTTTGATCGATATTTAAACGAATAATGTCCAAACGAAGTAAAAATACGACTGTTGTCTACGATATTAAGAAAAATAATTTCACAACTGACACAGAGAGAGAGAGAGAGAGAGAGAGAGAGAGAGAGAGAGAGAGAGAGAGAGAGAGAGAGAGCCATTACCGATTATTTTTCAAGGAAGAATCCAAAACGAATTGCAGTTTAGACAGTATTTGGCCAAGAATTTGCATTTTTTGGTTCCGCGTTATTACAGTATTCTAATGGTCATTTGATTTTGTGTTTCTAGCATAAATAAATATTCCTCACATTCGTATTTTTATTTGCTTACCCTATGAACAAAAGGACAAAAACAATACTATGAATAGCTACCATCAGCTTAAATTCAGTTCTTTAAAAAATAAGGTACCATACCTTTATGTATGTATATGCACTGTATATGTATATGTATGTATACACACACAACACATATATATATATATATATATATATATATATATATATATATATATATATATATATATATATATAAATAACCTAAATTCACGTTTTTAAAAACGTACAGTTAATTGTTGTTTTGCAATATTTTAGGTTACGAATAGAATCGTTATTTTCTCGTCTTATATTACATATGGGAAAATTCAAGACTATTCCTTTACAGACTTTTTCATGCCAAAAGCGATACAAATGGACTTATTTTTAATACATATCTGCTTGTTCTAATTTATTACCTTTATCTGGCTATGGAGCGTAATTCTAATAACATTATATGTATCAGTATCCAAAATAAAAGTAACTTTACAGTTGAACTGTTTTTCTTGTATAATTCATCTTACTAATGTTAACCACTATTGTCTCTGTTATTTAAGACTCTCTTCGAATGATATTCATGTTAGCCTGTGGCCTTGATATTTTTGTCTCTCTAATTCGGTGGTTCTTAACCTTTTTATTACCACACCCCCTCTAAGAGTTAATCCTTCCCTGAACGCCCCCCTTGCATCTATGAGTAAAATTCCCCTTCCAGATTTAAAGGAAAATGAAAAAAAAGAGAAAGAGAAGGGGTTTCGAGGGATAGGGAGGGAAGAAAATAATTACAAAACATGGAAAGCCCAACGAGTCTAACTAGGCTATAGTACACTATAGGAAACTAACGTCATCAGGCGATACGTTTGCATTTTTCAGAAACTTCTGAATATTAGTTCCTCACTCTTGTTAAGAGAATAACGAATATAATTAGAGAATTTTTTATTTTTCCCTAGGGCTCGCGCCTCCCCTGAAAACTGCTGACGGCCCCCTACGGGGGCGCGGCCCCCGGGTTAAGAACCACTGCTCTAATTATTTGGTCCACTATTCTTATCATGTCACATATTAGGAGGGCATTCCAACTGTGATACTACTATGATGCAGACGAATGTTGAAATGACATTCGGAATGACATCCGTTGTGAGAGCTGCATTTCCGTTTGCTTTTACCTCATTTATGTATAAATATTTTCTATCCATATCCATAACTGTATACCGTACATACGCACATCTGCTTATTGTTATATGAAACAATAAAAAAAGGAAAGGTCAAAAGATATCAGTCTCTGTACATCTCCTTCATAAGGTAGGGTTTTCGGAACCATTGCTTGACCCGGATTTCTCATTAAGCGTTGATGAACGAGGCCGTGTTTGACAACTGAATTAAGTCCCCGATGAATACACTTTTGTCTCCTAATTTCGGAAGGAACTCGCTGAAGGATGACATTCGATGTTAAACCAAATATTTAACATGTTATATAATACCTTACTGTATACTTGAGCACTGATCACCCAACAAATATACAGTATGTATGTATGTACATGTATGTACATGTATGTATGTATGTATGTATGTATGTGCAGTAAATTATTCATTTGCACATGTTTATATAACCCATTTTCTGAGTTCGGAAATTTGCTGGATATGGAACATTATTTGAACTGGCTTTGTGTTGTAAATGTAGATTATTTTTTGCAACATTGTGATATTTCATTTGATGGCTACATGTGTAAGGAAACATTATGCATACCAAAAACCAAAACACTGAAAACAGAAGAGAGAGAGAGAGAGAGAGAGACTGAGTTACTTTTCGAATAAAAAGAAAAAAGGACACTGAGAAAAATAGAGTCCAAAAAATTAAACATGGAACATGAAATGAAAGCGCTCCTTTGCACCTTTGGAAAAAGGCTTCTAATGCGACTGTGCCTTCAATAAAAAACGTCATAAAAATTCCATAGTTCGAAATTGGCTTTGCACGTTAACTCACTGTTGCAGACAAAAAGAATTCTCTTCATATGGCTGAGGAAAAATTCCCGTTTCACCAGAGAGAAAAGCTATTTACTCAAAAAAGTGCCAAATAGTGGTTTTTGCTAAAAGAGGAAGAAGAAAAAAAACTAAGCTTCAAAGAAAACCATTATTCTACCGGGAAAATGAACTGTTTAGTTATTCCTTTTTAGATAATGCGAGAACGTCACAAAACTGTATCATCATTTTTAAAGAGAAAATACTCGAGTGTCTTTTATACAAGGAATGAAGCGTCTTCATGTTCTAAATGCAAACGTAAAAACAAACTGGGGCTGATTCGATACAGACAACGAAAACACAGAAAATGGAATCTGCCTTGCAATATTATGACGATATATATAATAATATATATATATATATATATATATATATATATATATATATATATATATATATATATATATATATATATATATATATATATATATGTATATGTATATATGTGTACATATATTATATATATAAATATATATATATATATATATATATATATATATATATATATATATATATATATACATATTTAGTATATATATATAATAAATATAAATATATATATATATATATATATATATATATATATATATATATATATATATATGTATATAATCAGTAAGCTACAAACGTCCTTTAATATCCAATTCGCTCTACCTGGAAATAATATATTTTCATATATGTTACCGAAAGGGAATTTTTAGTTGATAATAAGTTCGTTGTCCCGTGGGCTCGAACCAGCGAAGGACAAGAACTCAGGACTACAGTGGACGCTTTAAACCACACGGCCAACAAGTGAGGTATAAGTGTATATTGCCTCCCATATACAAATTCCCCGTCGAACTCAGGTGTTTGTATTTAGTGACGATATCCACCCACCTCTGCCATGTTGACCGTGTAGTGCGTTTTATACACATCCATATTATGACTTTTTATCACATCACCATGATTCATATACAATCAGTAAGCTACAAACGTCCTTTAATATCCAATTCGCTCTACCTCGGAAATAATATATTTTCATATATGTTACCGAAGGGGAATTTTTTAGTTGATAATAAGTTCCTCATCCCGTGGGCTCGAACCAGCGAAGGACAAGAACTCAGGACTACAGTGGACGCTTTAAACCACACGGCCAACAAGTGAGGTATAAGTGGATATCGCCTCCCATATACAAATCCCCATCGAACTCAGGTGTTTGTATTTAGTAACGATATCCACCACCTCTCTGCCATGTTGACCGTGTAGTGCGTTTGTTGCACGCAGCCATATTATGACTTTTTATCACACCACCGTGATTCATATACAATCGTAAGCTACATAAACGTCCTTTAATATCCATTCGCTCTACCTCGGAAATAATATATTTTCATATATGTTACCGAAGGGGAATTTTTAGTTGATAATAAGTTCGTTGTCCGTGGGCTCGAACCAGTGAAGGACAAGAACTCAGAACTACAGTGGATGCTTTAAACCACACGGCCAGCAAGTGAGGTATAAGTGGATATTGCCTCCCATATACAAATCCCCGTCTGACTCAGGTGTTTTGTATTTAGTGACGATATCCACCCACCTCTGCCATGTTGACGTGCCAGCGATTGGTCGCACGCAGCCATATTATGACTTTTTTCACATCACGTGATTCATATACAATCACTATGCTACAAACGTCCTTTAATATCCAATTTGCTCTACCTCGGAAATAATATATTTTCATATATGTTACCGAAGGGGAATTTTTAGTTGATAATAAGTTCGTCGTCCCGTTGGGCTCCGAACCAGCAAAGGACAAGAACTCAGGACTACAGTGGATGCTTTAAACCACACGGCCAACAAGTGAGGTATAAGTGGATATCGCCTCCCATATACAAATCCCCGTCAACTCAGGTGTTTGTATTTAGTGACTGATATCCACCCACCTCTGCCATGTTGACCGTGTATGCGTTGGTCGCATGCAGCCATATTATGACTTTTTATCACATCACCGTGATTCATATACAATTAGTAAGCTACAAATGTCCTTTAATATCAATTCGCTCTACCTCCGGAAATAATATATTTTTTATATATGTTACGGAAGGAATTTTTAGTTGATAATAAGTTCGTCGTCCCGTGGGGCTCGAACCAGCGAATGGGACAAGAACTCAGGACTACAGTGGATGCTTTAAACCACACGGCCAGCAAGTGAGGTATAAGTGGATATCACCTCCCCATATACAAATCCCCGTCAACTCAGGTGCTTGTATTTAGTGTGATATTCACCACCTCTGCCATGTTGACCGTGTAGTACGTTTATCGCACACAGCCATATTATGACTTTTATCACGTCACTGTGATTCATATACAATCAGTAAGCTACAAACGTTCTCTAATATTAAATTCGCTCTACCTCGGAAATAATATATTTTCATATATGTTACCGAAGGTTTTTAGTTGATAATAAGTTCGTCGTCCGTGGGCTCGAACCAGCGAAGGACAAGAACTCAGGACTACAGTGGACGCTTTAAACCACACAGCCAGCAAGTGAGGTATAAGTGGATATCGCCTCCCATGCGATAAAAAGTCATAATATGGCTGCGTCGACACTCACTACACGGTCAACATGGCAGAGGTGGGTGGATATCGTCACTAAATACGAACACCTGAGTTTGACGGGTGATTTGTGTATGGGAGGTGATATCCACTTATACCTCACTTGCTGGCCGTGTGGTTTAAAGCGTCCACTAAAGTCCTGAGTTCTTGTCCTTCGCTGGTGCACGAGCCCACGGACAAGCTTAACTTATTATCGACTAAAAAATTCCCCCTTAAGGTAACAATTATATGAAAAATATATTATTTCCGAGGTAGAGCAATTGGATATTAAAGGACGTTTGTAGATTACTGATTGTATATGAATCACGGTGATGTGATAAAAGTCATAATATGGCTGCATCGACCAACGCACTACATGGTCAACATGGCAGAGGTGGGTGGATATCGTCACTAAATACAAACACCTGAGTTCGAAATGATTTGTATATGGTAGGTGATATCCACTTATACCTCAGCCCACGGGACGACGAACTTATTATCAACTAAAAATTCCTTCGGTAACATATATGAAAATATATTATTTCCGAGGTAAGCGAGTGGATATTAAAGGACGTTTGTATTTACTGATTGTATATGAATCACGGTGATGTGATAAAAAGTCATAATATGGCTGCGTGCGACAACGCACTACACGGTCAACATGGCAGAGGGTGGGTGGATATCGTCACTAAATACAAACACCTGAGTTCCACGGGTATTTGTATATGGGAGGCGATATCCACTTATACCTCACTTGCTGGCCGTGCGGTTTCAGCGTCCACTGTAGTCCTGAGTTCTTGTCAGTTGCTGGTTCGAGCAGACGGGACGACGAACTTATTATCAACTAAAAAATTCCCCTTCTGTAATATACATGAAAATATGTTATTTTCGAGGTAGAGCGAATTGGATATTAAAGAACGTTTGTAGCTTACTGATTTTATATGAATCACTGTGATGTGATAAAAAGTCATATATACATATATATATATATATATATATATATATATATATATATATATATATATATATATATATATATATATATATATATATATATATATATATATATATATATATATATATATATATATATATATATATATATATATATATATATATATATATATATATATATATATATATATATATATATATATATATATATATATATATATATATATATATATATATGTACGATGTGTGTGTGTGTGTGCATGAGTGTGTCTGTAGATATGTATGTATATGTATATATAAACCGGAACAATATATATATATATATATATATATATATATATATATATATATATATATATATATATATATATGTATATATATATATATATATATATATATATATATATAATATATATATGTATATATATATATAATATATATATATATATATATATATATATATATATATATATAACTATATATATATATATATATATATATATATATATATATATATATATATATATATATATATATATATATATATATATATATATATATATATATATATATATATATATATATATATATATATATATATATATATATATATATACTGAACACAACAAATGTTATTAAAGAAAGACGCCAAAGAGGTAGAAATAAGCCTCTTATTTTTCTGATTCTCTCCCAAAAAAAACCTTTCTCCCGACTGGGGGTTGGAAATAAAGCTGCCAAAATCCTCTTTTGTTTAGATTTAAAAAAAAAAAAACATGAATATCACATGTAATTACTGAAGTTGTTTGTACTAGCTGCTGAATACTAACATTATGTTACGATAATAAGTTGCTTGCGATTATTATTAAAGAAAGAAAGCAAGCATTTTAGAATTCACATTGCATAATTATGTTATGATCTTCGACGCCAATAAATATTCAACCAACGGAATAAGTCAAAACTACACAGATAAAGAATGATCATTTCTAGTCTAAATAATTTAAAAATACGGAATGATAAAATTTCATGTTTGTGCTCTAAACTCCTTGTTGTTACAATATATTCATTGGAAAAGACACAGGTCTCCGATATTTACAAA
>NC_089781.1:29502040-29509540 GCF_040412425.1 Macrobrachium rosenbergii
TCTTAGTCCACAAAATAATTAATAATATGCATACTAAATATGTCTCCTCCCTCTGAAAACTTTAATGTTCCTAAACTGAACATGTATGCTGTTACTCCCTTTACTCACTCGGATAAATTACGCTCAAAAATAAAAAGTATCACTGAAAGAGAAATAGGTTTTTTAAAATTAAATCTGATTCCTATGAATACAAAAAAAGGTTGAATTTTTTTCTCCTATAAGGACAAGTTGCAGGATTTTATGAGGTCCTGCATTATCTATAAATTTGAATACCCAAGATGTCTTGGTACTTATGTTGGTTCCAGTAAAATACTGTTGCAAGTCCGCTATTACATCCACTTAGGACTCAGTTATCGTACAGGTTCCCGTATATCCAACCCAGAACTTTCTCGCATTAGATCACATGCTACTAAATGTAAAATTCATGTTGAAAAAACACAGTTTGCGATTCTCAGTGCTACATCTCAAACTGCCTTTTTAACCACCCTTGAGTCTTTATATATAAAGCACCTGTCCCCTAATTGGAATAGTAACACTTCTGCGGTTTCTCTCTCTCTCGTTTAAGGTGTTGTCTGGGCATTGATGATTGACGTTTATTCAGGCCATTCTACCCTCTTGCGTTGTATTGAAAGGTAGTTTAATTTTCTTAACAAAGTTGGCGAATTTGAATATATATTTTTAATAAAATTTGCAGCTTTTATGTTAACTTTGTTATAAATTTTTTTTACTGTCAGTATAATAATTATTTTAACTTTAGTTTTAACTGCTGTTTATAATTTATTGCGGACTGATAATGTGCAAAGGATTGCACGAAACGTTTCTTAATAAAGAACCTTGAAGACTTCTTGTCTTATGGATCTCCTGATGATGCATTTTTGCTGTTGCCATATATATATATATATATATATATATATATATATATATATATATATATAATATATATACATATATATATATATATATATATATATATATATATATATAATATATGTATACATATATATATATATAATATAATATATGTATACATATATATATATATATATATATATATATATATATATATATATATATATATATATATATATATATATATATATAATATATGTATACATATATATATATATATATATATATATATATATATATATATATATATATATATATATATATATATATATATATATATATATACATATACACACACACACATATATATATATATATATATATATATATATATATATATATATATATATATATATATATATATATATATATATATATATATACACACATATACATATACATACACACACACTGTACCGGATCTTGTGAATAACCTGCCATTCTTGATTGGACGCCAGCTGGCTCACTGTAGATATAGTTCCGAAAAACCAATATTGCAGTTTGCCTTCCGTGAGAAACGACATTTTACCTACAAGGAATCCTTTCTGTGCTCGAACAATATTCGAAGTCATGGAGGGTGCAGAGATGTTTTATGGTCCCGGGAGATATTGGGTTTATCTTGAAATCGTTTCTGGATTTTTGTTTTATCTAAAAAATTCTTGTGCTTCGCCGCGGGCGATGCCACTTCTGAGACATTGTAGAGAGCCGGTAATGTAATTCAGCTTTGGTATAAAGGCAATTTAATCTATGGCCCCGTTAAATGGAGGAAAATTATAACGTAACTGTATACCATTAACCCTGTAATCACCCGCATAATTATTATTGTTGCTTTATATTCTTCTCTCTTTGCTGATTCTTGGTTCCTGTTGAATTCATACTCCAGTTCCAAGTTATGAGCTTTAACTTGCTCCTAATACAGGAATGACAAACATGACCGAATCATTTTGAATGAAAGTTCTTTGTATAAAAGCTTTAAAACCATTTTCTTAGGACAAGAGAATAATATTAAAGGTAAATAAATATGTACAAAGTTTTGTTTTATTTTCAGACTGGAGAAAACCAGACTGCAAATAAAACAAAAGCGTCAATCGCTTGCTCCCTCCGCATAAAATCTGGTGTTGACACAGGAATCTCGGCACAAGAACACTTGCTGCTTTTGCTGAAGTGGAAATAACTATCTCTCTCCAAAACAGATGATACCATGTCTAAATCCTTTTATGAATGTTAGAAAATAAAATTTCAATTTTTGGCACATGTTTTTGAACTCTAGTGACCTCCTGTATCTTATACAGTTATAGGTAAATCCTTGAGCTCATCTTTAGTAATTTGCGGGATTTTTTGAGAAGGGAAAGTATAGGATAATACAAGACTGCAACACGAAAAAGGAATTGTGTAAATGATTCAATTAAATACTCTCAACATATTTAGTTTTCTTAAACAACTGAATAATTCTGACGACATAATGCAGAAGCAAAATAAATTTATAACTACTTGAAAACTATACCAGCAGTTTTAAAGAAAGCATTATGATGCCTGCACCTTGAATTTTAGATTTTTTCTAAGTCTACAGGGAATCAAATACGTATTGTATGATTTTTGCAATGTGATTTGCCCAAACGAGGAACGATGATTCATGAATAAAGACATAAGGTTAAGCCCTACTGGACACAACACGAGTATTCTTTGAGAATACTAGGTAATTTACAGATAATAAAATACATGGTAAATTAATAATAAGAAATCAGTTCTATATTACAGGATACTTATTACTGCAATATCGTATGATGCTATTGAGCAGATCAAATAAATACACAGAATACTGTTTATCACACAGGGTGTGAAGTAAAAAAGTCAAGGCAATTGTTTTAGGTAAGGAATGTTACGACAGAATTTTTATTTCATTAATACCTTATTTATATAAAATCTATTTAAACAACTATTGCTTTGTGAATGCGCCACAAGTCTAAAATTCCGTTACTAAGGAGGGAAACAACTTACAAGTTCTATGAATGTCTAAAATACAAAATAGATTTACTAAATAGTTGGAGAGATACTTGGAAAGGCTATGGAGGATCCCTCTTATAATTTTAGTTTTCTGTAAAGGAAAACAATTAGGGTGGCTATCCGTATGTCCGTCCGCGCTTTTTCTGTCCGTCCTCAGATCTTAAAAACTACGGAGGCTAGAGGGCTGCAAATTGGTATGTTTGATGATTCTGATGAATAATCAAACATAACAAATTGCAGCCCCCAAGTCTCAGCAGTTTTGATTTTATTTAAGGTTAAAGTTAGCCATGGTCGTGCGTCTGGCACCGCTATCGGTTCCAACAACACGGGCCACCACCGGGCCGTGGCTGAAAGTTTCATGGGCCACGACTGAGAGTTTTATGGGCCGTGACTGAGAGTTTCATACAGCATTATTCGCTGTACAGAAAACTCGATTGCGCCGAAGAAACTTCGGCCCATTTTTACTTGTTCACTATTATAATTATATTTTCACAAACTCATTATTTTTACGGCTTCTTCCCGAGTCATTATTTTAAGGAGGCAACGAATACCCGATGAATGGAACTTTCGCTGCAGAGCGATTGGAAAAGTTTCCAATTATCGATAGATATAAACTTTTATAAGGGGTGAAGACAATGCGTCTTCATACTCCAGCAGAGATGGCTTTGTAATGTGTAGAAGTTGGTTTGTAAATGTGTACAAGTGAACTCTAATGGTTATATTCACCATTTCGATAGAAATACATTGAACGCTAAAGTTCCTATTTCCTGATACACTTCAATTCGATTTCTTCGCAAATACATTTTAAAATTGAAGGACAAGGAATTGAAATAGTTTCTCGTCTTCTACGCGTAACATCGAATTTATTTAAGTGTAAAAATGTAACTAATCTAAAACCATAAAATGTATATAAGACTCTCTCTCTCTCTTTAAGCATTTGCAGTATTTGGAGACTCTAACTCATAAGCAATTAAGAACAAATACTGTTATTAATTCATTTCTCGGTATAATGTGGTTCGGATTCCACAGTAAGCTGTAGGTCCCGTTGCTAGGTAACCAACTGGTTCTAAGCCACGTAAAATAAGTCTAATCCTTCGGGCCAGCCCTAGGAGAGCTGTTAATCAGCTCAGTGGTCTGGTTAAACGAAGGTATACTTAACTTTACGCACCGTACCTGGTACAGACGAATTCTTAGGCCATTCTCTTGTGAACACAAACAGATGAGGATAAGACTTTAATAAGAGGAATTTAATCAACAAAGGATTATGAATTATCGCTCTTCGGTATTCATTTGATGATGGAATTATATGCTTCTTCTAGACGACTTCATTAGGTTGTTCATTTAACAGTGCATTACTATGTACTACGACTAACAAGAATAAGAAAGTAAAATCAGACATCCGTTTACTTGAATACAGACATACAAGTGGTATTTAGACATCTTATAGACAGTATTTTTTATATTTACCTGATTGTCCCATTCATTTCCATCGTATGTTTCCGAAATTGTGCCTGGAACTCATTTCGGCTTGTTGAATATACTAAAAGTTTTGCACTAGGGTAATTCCATTTAACTTCTTCTGACTACAAGATGCTTTTGAATTTGGCCAGATAAAAGAAAATATTAGAACATTCTGAAGTCAGTAGCCCTTATTACTGCCATTTTTAGCTTTACTAAAGAAAGTAAATAATCAGTGATTTCTCTTTGTACAATGACTTGCTCCTTGAACCACTACATTACATATCTACCTTGAAATAGCGATTGTTGGAAGTGTGCTGTACTCCTTAAGCATAATGTCTCGCGCTCTGCATATAAGCACATTTTCTACTTTCACGTCATCATCATGGCACGACTAAACTAATTTTTTTTTATCTATTACAGCAAATGGAAAAACGAAATCTGATGACTAATACTTATATCTATAATAATAAAATTCGAGAGTATCTGATCTTGTTTGTCCTCCACCTACAAATCTGTTTGTCCGCCCCCGGGTGGGGTCGGGGTAGGTAGGGGATCGGGAGGGGAGCGAAGACAGCAGGCCCGGGTTCCAGCGCGCGTAGATCGCGCCAGCAAGCTCGTTATACAATATATATATATATATATATATATATATATATATATATATATATATATAGAGAGAGAGAGAGAGAGAGAGAGAGAGAGAGAGAGCATCCATCTTATTTCCGGGTGCAAAACTCATTATGCAAACGAGCTTGCATCAGCGTAGACGCAATCTTTTAATCCTCTTACTGCTATAAACTCCTTATTGTAAGTCCTTATAATTGATGGTCACTCCCAAACGCGTGGCCCTATATAGAGACTCTAGTTCCCTTGTGGACAAGTAAGTCTTCCTCATGGACCATAAACCTGTTCTGGTGCTTGATTCGTTTAGGCGGGCACACTACCATATCTATTACTCTCACTGTGTTTCAAAACTTCAGACTCCGTGCACAGGCATTAAGTAGGGTGGTGATGATTACAAATTCTACACCGATTAATCTTCGCTTCCTTCTCTCTCTCTCTCTCTCTCCCCTCATATGCTAATAAAGTGTAATGTAACCAAAGGTTTTCAATTTATAAACCAATTAACCTTATTAGACATCGAAAGAAATATGTTCAAGTCTTGCAGATTTATCTTAAGCCATTTTTTGGTCTAATATAATATATGGAGTGCTTTAGGTGAACAGAAAATTCAGAAGCAAAGGGAGCTCAAAGTAAAACAGGAAGTTGTAGACAGAAACGCTCTCTCCACCGCAAAAGATAGAAATAGAAGTAGCATTAACAACCCACCCCCACCCCATAAAAACGTAAGTAAGCATTCCAGAGTCAAAAACAGGAGTTGGACGCAGAACCTGATCAACTTGTTTAAATTGTGTTCTCAAAAAATATAAAATGAAATCCTAAACTGGCTGAGAAAGAAACACGCATTTTTAAGACTTGATAATACAACTTCCTATCTAAAGTGCTAGTGGAACAATGTCTGTGGTTGGGAAAATCAAAGCGTGTGGGAATATCGACTTTTGTATGTAGTTTGCCAGTGGAACTCAATTGTGAAGTAATGCAGTGCAAGAGAGCGTCTCATGATTCCTGTGATGGGTCAACTAAGAGATGCTATAAGTTGTCTCGTCATTACATTGGACCTCTAAATACGACCTAAACTGAATTTGCAAAAGAAAAAGAACAATTTTTTTTTTTTTAGGTAGATGACACTAGGGAAAGCTTCAAATATTTTACGTCTTGTTAAGCTTATTAAGTTTTTGAAAAATTTTGCCTCAAAACATCATGATGTATGTAGCTGGCAAATAACGGTTAATGTTTTAGCCCAATAATTTTCTGTAATCAATAAAGTGCTTAAAATCAGCCCGGGGTCAAGCAAGAGAAAATACGTCAAACCGACTGAAAGGCGGGAATTTATAGACCGTAAAAAAATCCTTCATGTTTTATTAAAATAATAATGGTCTTGTTATTACGTCTTGTCCAAATCCTTCTTGTAAGAGATCTAGAAAGTTTCCAGAAAACGTTCCTCCTGAGAAAGAGATCGGTATGAAAGTAAACAGTTCATATATTTTGAATGATAAAGCCGTTTAACATTTCCATGTTTACTAGTTCAATTTCTTTTGTTCATCAATATTTATCTAGGCAGACAAGAATTTTAATAGATATTAAACAAAAAGGACGAGAATAACAGCCGTGTAAGGTAACTAACTTGTTTGTTTCACTTGCGCATAGCACATGCATCCATTTGTACTCCAGTTTGAGGTTTTACTGATCTTTTCCGTAGTAAAGTTATTGAAACTCGATCACTAATTAGTTTGACGAGTCTCAAAAACTTAATTCCTTCGGATGTCTGGTATGAGAATCTTTGATCCATATCTGTACTTTCTGCATCACATCTCTCCAAACCTCACATCTCAAAGGGGTGGGCGTTGTTCTTTAGCAGGAGAAACTTAAGTTACTAAATTCACCTATAACTATCTACTCTACTATACGAGAGGGAAATACATAAGAAGCTATCCGCTAACGAAAAGAGAATCAAAACTGATGATGACCCACCTCGAAGCCTCTCTGTAGGCCTAGACGATAGAAAACTTTAGGTCACAATCTTGTAACGGTGTAATCAACAGGGACTGCATGTTCCGCAGTTTCCGCCTAATCTCATATGAATCTGATATAACGCGTAAATGCTCAATATATATAGATTTTCTTTCACAACTATAGCTATGCAAGACGGCAGCTGAGGCCGACCTAATTCTACTAGATTTGTGCATCCTTTGATGTTCCTAGCCTTGCGTTTTCAAGCAGAACTCACGTGACCTCCTGAACCTTCCCGCCACTGCAGCACATTTATGGTGTACTTTGCAAGGGAATCTGGTTATTTGTTGTTTCTCGCAATCGTAACTACCTAGCTAATATTTTCAGAAATTCCCAATCATTAAGTCACCTATATGTAAATGAGGTATAGTTATGTATTTATCCTTATGGTAAAAAAATGTGAGGAGACACTTCACAAACAGATATATCTCCTTGTTTTATTTTGTATACTTTGTAGTATTGTGTGAACCAAGTGGCATGTTTCATAATAAAAAA